>NW_026289411.1:80000-102973 GCF_023373465.1 Oncorhynchus keta
TACCGTAGAACAAAAGAAAACAAAAAGTATATATACAGTCAGTGCAAATGTGGTAAGATAAGGGAATAAATAGGCAAAGTAATTACTATATAGCAATAAACACTGGAATGGTAGATCGGCAGAAGATGAATGTGCAGGTAGAGATACTGGGGTGCAAAGGAGCAAGATAAATAAATACAGTATGGGGATGAGGTAGTTGGAAGGGCTATTTACAGATGGGCTATGTACAGGTGCAGTGATCTGTGAGCTGCTCTGACAGCTGGTTCTTAAAGCTAGTGAGGGAGATGGGAATCTCCAGCTTCAGTGATTTTTGCAGTTCGTTCCAGTCAGTGGCAGCAGAGAACTGGAAGGAAAGGCGACCAAAGGAGGAGTTGGCTTTGGGGGTGACCAGTGAGATATACCTGCTGGAGCGCGTGCTACGAGTGGGTGCTGCTATGGTGACCAGCGAGCTGAGATAAGGCGGGGCTTTACCCCGCAGAGACTTGTAGATATCCTGTAGCCAGTGGGTTTGGCGACGAGTATGAAGCGAGGGCCAGCCAACGAGAGGGTACAGGTCGCTGGCTGGCTGGCTGACTGAGCTGTGTGTGTGTGTGTGTGTGTGTGTGTGTGTGTGTGTGTGTGTGTGTGTGTGTGTGTGTGTGTGTGTGTGTGTGTGTGTGTGTGTGTGTGTGTGTGTGTGTGTGTGTGTGTGTGTGTGTGTGTGTGTGTGTGTGTGTGTGTGTGAGATTGTGCGCATGCGTGTGTGTTTGGTAGCAATTTCAGTCATAGTGGGAATAAGGGAAGTGGATCATTGTGAAACGGAAGTGTGTGTGTGTTGGTCCTGTCACCTCCTTCCTGCTGTGGAAGAACACACAGTCTCTGGACTTAAATTTGGTGTGTGTGTGTATTTGTGTGCGTAGTATATGTGTGTGTGCGTGTGTGTGTGTGTGTGCGCGTAGTATGTGTGTGTGTGTGTGTGTGTGTGTGTGTGTGTGTGTGCACGCACACGCACACCCCTGTCCCTCATCCTGAGTCTGTATCTTTTTCTGACAGCGATTGGCTTGTCTTCCTGTTTCATATGACTGACAGTCCTTTCACTTTGTCTCTAACCCCCATTTCTGTTGATCAAAACCTAGGAGGGAAGATGCAGTACGAGAGAGAGAGAGAGAGAGAGAGAGAGAGAGAGAGAGAGAGAGAGAGAGAGAGAGAGAGAGAGAGAGAGAGAGAGAGAGAGAGAGAGAGAGAGAGAGAGAGAGAGAGAGAGAGAGAGAGAGAGAGAGAGAGAGAGAGAGAGAGAGAGGTTAGGCAAAAAGAAGAATCTTCTTTTTTAGCCTCCCTCACCAGGGAGTTAGCATCCGCTCCTATTCATCTCCGCCCTCTCTTCTCTCCTCCCTTTCCCCTCTCCCTTCCTCCCTCTCCATGAATGCTTGACCACAGGAGCATGGGAGAGGCCATAGTAACCTGGGAGCCAGCCTCCACTGTGGAGCTCTGTGATTTGTCTGAATCAAAGCCAGCCACCATGTGAGGTTGACCTGATTGGTCCAACCTAAATCAGCCTCTGTGTGGTGTTCTGTGATTGGTCAGACCAAAGTGGGGTGGCTATTTTAAATAATGGTCGGAACGCTCTACAACACAACAGATCAGAGGTATTTTGGCTCCACTGTAAAGAACACTCAGCAGGTAGAGAGAGAGAGGAGAGGAGAGAGAGAGAGAGAGAGAGAGAGAGAGAGAGAGAGGAGAGAGAGAGAGGAGAGAGGAGAGAGAGGAGAGAGAGAGAGGAGAGAGAGAGAGGAGAGAGAGAGAGAGAGAGAGGAGAGAGAGAGAGAGAGAGAGAGAGAGAGGAGAGAGAGACAGAGAGGAGAGAGAGGAGAGAGAGGAGAGAGAGTGAGGAGAGAGAGTGAGGAGAGAGGAGAGAAAGGGAGGGAGAGAGGGAGAGGGAGAGGGAGAGATCTCCTCTGACAGCTCTACAACAACAGCTTGCTGAACCAAAGCATCCTGACAGCAAGCTGAACCAAAGCATCCTGACAGCTTGCTGAACCAAAGCATCCTGACAGCTAGCTGAACCAAAGCATCCTGACGGCTAGCTGAACCAAAGCATCCTGACAGCTAGCTGAACCAAAGCATCCTGACAGCTAGCTGAACTGAAGCATCCTGACAGCTAGCTGAACCAAAGCATCCTGACAGCTAGCTGAACCAAAGCATCCTGACAGCTAGCTGAACCAAAGCATCCTGACAGCTAGCTGAACCAAAGCATCCTGACGGCTAGCTGAACCAAAGCATCCTGACAGCTCGCTGAACCAAAGCATCCTGACAGCTAGCTGAACTGAAGCATCCTGACAGCTAGCTGAACCAAAGCATCCTGACAGCTAGCTGAACCGAAGCATCCTCATCCTGACAGCTAGCTGAACCGAAGCATCCTGACAGCTAGCTGAACCAAAGCATCCTGACAGCTAGCTGAACCAAAGCATCCTGACAGCTAGCTGAACCGAAGCATCCTGACAGCTAGCTGAACCAAAGCATCCTGACAGCTAGCTGAACAAAAGCATCCTGACAGCTAGCTGAACCAAAGCATCCTGACAGCTAGCTGAACCAAAGCATCCTGACAGCTAGTCGAACCAAAGCATCCTGACAGCTAGCTGAACCAAAGCATCCTGACAGCTAGCTGAACTGAAGCATCCTGACAGCTAGCTGAACCAAAGCATCCTGACAGCTAGCTGAACCGAAGCATCCTGACAGCTAGCTGAACCGAAGCATCCTGACAGCTAGCTGAACCAAAGCATCCTGACAGCTAGCTGAACCAAAGCATCCTGACAGCTAGCTGAACCAAAGCATCCTGACGGCTAGCTGAACCAAAGCATCCTGACAGCTAGCTGAACCAAAGCATCCTGACAGCTAGCTGAACCAAAGCATCCTGACGGCTAGCTGAACCAAAGCATCCTGACAGCTCGCTGAACCAAAGCATCCTGACAGCTAGCTGAACTGAAGCATCCTGACAGCTAGCTGAACCAAAGCATCCTGACAGCTAGCTGAACCGAAGCATCCTCATCCTGACAGCTAGCTGAACCGAAGCATCCTCATCCTGACAGCTAGCTGAACCGAAGCATCCTGACAGCTAGCTGAACCAAAGCATCCTGACAGCTAGCTGAACCAAAGCATCCTGACAGCTAGTCGAACCAAAGCATCCTGACAGCTAGCTGAACCGAAGCATCCTGACAGCTAGCTGAACCAAAGCATCCTGACGGCTAGCTGAACCGAAGCATCCTGACAGCTAGCTGAAACAAAGCATCCTGACAGCTAGCTGAACTGAAGCATCCTGACAGCTAGCTGAACCAAAGCATCCTGACGGCTAGCTGAACCGAAGCATCCTGACGGCTAGCTGAACCAAAGCATCCTGACAGCTAGCTGAACCAAAGCATCCTGACGGCTAGCTGAACCAAAGCATCCTGACGGCTAGCTGAACCAAAGCATCCTGACAGCTAGCTGAACCAAAGCATCCTGACAGCTAGCTGAACCAAAGCATCCTGACAGCTACCTGAACCAAAGCATCCTGACGGCTAGCTGAACCAAAGCATCCTGACAGCTCGCTGAACCAAAGCATCCTGACAGCTAGCTGAACTGAAGCATCCTGACAGCTAGCTGAACCAAAGCATCCTGACAGCTAGCTGAACCGAAGCATCCTCATCCTGACAGCTAGCTGAACCGAAGCATCCTCATCCTGACAGCTAGCTGAACCGAAGCATCCTCATCCTGACAGCTAGCTGAACCGAAGCATCCTGACAGCTAGCTGAACCAAAGCATCCTGACAGCTAGCTGAACCAAAGCATCCTGACAGCTAGTCGAACCAAAGCATCCTGACAGCTAGCTGAACCGAAGCATCCTGACAGCTAGTCGAACCAAAGCATCATGACAGCTAGCTGAACCGAAGCATCCTGACAGCTAGCTGAACCAAAGCATCCTGACAGCTAGTCGAACCAATGCATCCTGACAGCTAGCTGAACCGAAGCATCCTGACAGCTATCTTTAATCTGGGCACTAAACACCAGTTGATCTTGTTTCTACTGCTGATTGTATCTTTAATCTGGCACTAAACACCAGTTGGTGTTGTTTCTACTACTGATTGTATCTTTAATCTGGCACTAAACACCAGTTGGTGTTGTTTCTACTACTGATTGTAGCTTTAATCTGGCACTAAACACCAGTTGGTGTTGTTTCTACTGCTGATTGTAGCTTTAATCTGGCACTAAACACCAGTTGGTGTTGTTTCTACTGCTGATTGTAGCTTTAATCTGGAATTAAACACCAGTTGGTGTTGTTTCTACTGCTGATTGTAGCTTTAATCTGGGCACTAAACACCAGTTGGTGTTGTTTCTACTACTGATTGTAGCTTTAATCTGGCACTAAACACCAGTTGATCTTGTTTCTACTACTGATTGTAGCTTTAATCTGGCACTAAACACCAGTTGGTGTTGTTTCTACTGCTGATTGTAGCTTTAATCTGGCACTAAACACCAGTTGGTGTTGTTTCTACTGCTGATTGTAGCTTTAATCTGGGCACTAAACACCAGTTGGTGTTGTTTCTACTGCTGATTGTATCTTTAATCTGGCACTAAACACCAGTTGGTGTTGTTTCTACTGCTGATTGTAGCTTTAATCTGGGCACTAAACACCAGTTGGTGTTGTTTCTACTACTGATTGTAGCTTTAATCTGGCACTAAACACCAGTTGGTGTTGTTTCTACTGCTGATTGTATATTTAATCTGGGCACTAAACACCAGTTGGTGTTGTTTCTACTGCTGATTGTATATTTAATCTGGCACTAAACACCAGTTGGTGTTGTTTCTACTGCTGATTGTATCTTTAATCTGGGCACTAAACACCAGTTGGTGTTGTTTCTACTGCTGATTGTAGCTTTAATCTGGAATTAAAGGCCAGTTGGTGTTGTTTCTACTGCTGATTGTAGCTTTAATCTGGAATTAAAAGACCAGTTGGTGTTGTTTCTACTGCTGATTGTAGCTTTAATCTGGAATTAAACACCAGTTGGTGTTGTTTCTACTGCTGATTGTAGCTTTAATCTGGCACTAAACACCAGTTGATCTTGTTTCTACTGCTGATTGAAGCTTTAATCTGGCACTAAACACCAGTTGGTGTTGTTTCTACTGCCGATTGTATCCTTAATCTGGGCACTAAACACCAGTTGGTGTTGTTTCTACTGCCGATTGTATCTTTAATCTGGGCACTAAACACCAGTTGATCTTGTTTCTACTACTGATTGTAGCTTTAATCTGGCACTAAACACCAGTTGGTGTTGTTTCTACTGCTGATTGAAGCTTTAATCTGGCACTAAACACCAGTTGGTGTTGTTTCTACTGCTGATTGTAGCTTTAATCTGGCACTAAACACCAGTTGATCTTGTTTCTACTACTGATTGTAGCTTTAGTCTGGCACTAAACACCAGTTGATCTTGTTTCTACTACTGATTGTAGCTTTAATCTGGCACTAAACACCAGTTGATCTTGTTTCTACTACTGATTGTAGCTTTAATCTGGCACTAAACACCAGTTGATCTTGTTTCTACTGCTGAATGTATCTTTAATCTGGCACTAAACACCAGTTGGTGTTGTTTCTACTACTGATTGTAGCTTTAGTCTGGCACTAAACACCAGTTGATCTTGTTTCTACTGCTGATTGTAGCTTTAATCTGGCACTAAACACCAGTTGATCTTGTTTCTACTACTGATTGTAGCTTTAATCTGGCACTAAACACCAGTTGATCTTGTTTCTACTACTGATTGTAGCTTTAATCTGGCACTAAACACCAGTTGATCTTGTTTCTACTGCTGAATGTATCTTTAATCTGGCACTAAACACCAGTTGGTGTTGTTTCTACTGCTGATTGTAGCTTTAATCTGGGCACTAAACACCAGTTGATCTTGTTTCTACTGCTGAATGTATCTTTAATCTGGCACTAAACACCAGTTGGTGTTATTTCTACTGCTGATTGTATCTTTAATCTGGGCACTAAACACCAGTTGATCTTGTTTCTACTGCTGAATGTATCTTTAATCTGGGCACTAAACACCAGTTGGTGTTGTTTCTACTGCTGATTGTAGCTTTAATCTGGCACTAAACACCAGTTGGTGTTGTTTCTACTGCTGATTGTAGCTTTAATCTGGAATTAAACACCAGTTGGTGTTGTTTCTACTGCTGATTGTAGCTTTAATCTGGCACTAAACACCAGTTGGTGTTGTTTCTACTGCTGATTGTAGCTTTAATCTGGGCACTAAACACCAGTTGGTGTTGTTTCTACTGCTGATTGTAGCTTTAATCTGGCACTAAACACCAGTTGGTGTTGTTTCTACTGCTGATTGTAGCTTTAATCTGGCACTAAACACCAGTTGGTGTTGTTTCTACTGCTGATTGTAGCTTTAATCTGGCACTAAACACCAGTTGGTGTTGTTTCTACTGCTGATTGTAGCTTTAATCTGGAATTAAACACCAGTTGGTGTTGTTTCTACTGCTGATTGTAGCTTTAATCTGGCACTAAACACCAGTTGGTGTTGTTTCTACTGCTGATTGTAGCTTTAATCTGGAATTAAACACCAGTTGGTGTTGTTTCTACTGCTGATTGTAGCTTTAATCTGGCACTAAACACCAGTTGATCTTGTTTCTACTGCTGATTGTAGCTTTAATCTGGCACTAAACACCAGTTGGTGTTGTTTCTACTACTGATTGTAGCTTTAATCTGGCACTGAACACCAGTTCCTCTAACAGCTAGTGTTTACAAATACAATATTCTGTTCACAGCTCAGCCTGGTCACTTGAACTACCATCTGATTTGGGAGGGTTGTAAAGGTCCTGAGGACGTCGATACATGTCTTCCTCACTGTTCACTGGGCGTGAACTCATGATGCTCGGAGATGAAGCATCCTCAGACCAAACAGACCAAGTACTCAGACCACTGTGCCATGGTAGTTCACAATACTCTAGCCAGGGAGAGTACTGGAAGAACCTTCATAAAAACAATGCATTGTTTTTCATTATTTTGTTTTAAGCCTTCCCCAAACCATCACCCTGACCGTAACCACTAGGAATGAATACCTAAACTAAACCACTCTGAATGAATACCTAAACTAAACCACTCTGAATGAATACCTAAACTAAACCACTAGGAATGAATACCTAAACTAAACCACTCTGAATGAATACCTAAACTAAACCACTCTGAATGAATACCTAAACTAAACCACTCTGAATGAATACCTAAACTAAACCACTCTGAATGAATACCTAAACTAAACCACTCTGAATGAATACCTAAACTAAACCACTAGGAATGAATACCTAAACTAAACCACTCTGAATGAATACCTAAACTAAACCACTCTGAATTAATACCTAAACTAAACCACTAGGAATGAATACCTAAACTAAACCACTCTGAATGAATACCTAAACTAAACCACTCTGAATGAATACCTAAACTAAACCACTCCTGAATTAATACCTAAACTAAACCACTCTGAATGAATACCTAAACTAAACCACTCTGAATTAATACCTAAACTAAACCACTCTGAATGAATACCTAAACTAAACCACTCTGAATTAATACCTAAACTAAACCACTCTGAATGAATACCTAAACTAAACCACTCTGAATGAATACCTAAACTAAACCACTCTGAATTAATACCTAAACTAAACCACTAGGAACGAATACCTAAACTGAACCACTAGGAACGAATACCTAAACTAAACCACCCTGAATGAATACCTAAACTAAACCACTAGGAACGAATACCTAAACTGAACCACTAGGAACGAATACCTAAACTAAACCACTCTGAATTAATACCTAAACTGAACCACTAGGAACGAATACCTAAACTAAACCACTAGGAACGAATACCTAAACTACACCCTTTGAGTTGTTTCTGTTTCAACCTGTAACTACGTGGAATGAACCCCGTAACCACGTGGAATGAACCCTGTAACTATGTGGAATGAACCCTGTAACTACGTGGAATGAACCCTGTAACTATGTGGAATGAACCCTGTAACCACGTGGAATGAACCCTGTAACTATGTGGAATGAACCCTGTAACTACGTGGAATGAACCCTGTAACTACGTGGAATGAACCCTGTAACTATGTGGAGTTAACCCTGTAACTATGTGGAATGAACCCTGTAACTACGTGGAATGAACCCTGTAACTATGTGGAATGAACCCTGTAACCACGTGGAATGAACCCTGTAACTATGTGGAATTAACTCTGTAACTACGTGGAATGAACCCTGTAACTATGTGGAATGAACCCTGTAACTACGTGGAATGAACCCTGTAACTATGTGGAATGAACCCTGTAACTATGTGGAATTAACTCTGTAACTACGTGGAATGAACCCTGTAACTATGTGGAATGAACCCTGTAACTATGTGGAATGAACCCTGTAACTATGTGGAATGAACCCTGTAACTATGTGGAATGAACCCTGTAACTATGTGGAATGAACCCTGTAACTATTTTTATTTTTTATTTTTTTATTTCACCTTTATTTAACCAGGTAGGCTAGTTGAGAACAAGTTCTCATTTGCAACTGCGACCTGGCCAAGATAAAGCATAGCAGTGTGAACAGACAACACAGAGTTACACATGGAGTAAACAATTAGCAAGTCAATAACACAGTAGAAAAAAATGGGCAGTCTATATACAATGTGTGCAAAAGGCATGAAGAGGTAGGCGAATAATACAATTTTGCAGATTAACACTGGAGTGATAAATGATCAGATGGGCATGTACAGGTAGAGATATTGGTGTGCAAAAGAGCAGAAAAGTAAATAAATAAAAACAGTATAAAAACAGTATGTGGAATGAACCCTGTAACTACGTGGAATGAACCCTGTAACTATGTGGAATGAACTCTGTAACCACGTGGAATGAACCCTGTAACTATGTGGAATGAAATTAAAGACATCCATATGTTGAATTTCGAAAGTGAAACTTTGAGATCAGGTTGCAGCTAGCTGACTGCAGCTAGCTGACTGGACTGAACTGTATAAGGATATCAATTGGCAGTTTGTGTGTGTGTGTGTGTGTGTGTGTGTGTGTGTGTGTGTGTGTGTGTGTGTGTGTGTGTGTGTGTGTGTGTGTGTGTGTGTGTGTGTGTGTGTGTGTGTGTGTGTGTGTGTGTGTGTCGACTCACCCACGACCATGATGTTGAACTCGAAGCCAGCCTTCATGGTCTTGCGTCTCATCTGGTCCAGAACAGCCTCGATACCCACGTAGCCGAAGAGGTCATGACCTTTAATGGTTCCCTGGAGACCATGGCTCTCTGTAGGGCAAGGGGTCACGACCTCTACGTCTCCTCCATCTCTCTCTCTACGTCTACTTCTCTCTCCTCCGTCTCTTTATTCTGCGCTGTGCTATCCTCTGTCTTCTCCTGAGCTACTCTCTCCTCCACAGCTTCCTCTACTGCTGCTTTGTCTTCTACTGCTGACAGTTTCACTTCCTCCATCCCTCTCTCCTCCATCGAGGTGGGTATCTCTGCTCCAGCACCTTAGTTGTGTCTGAAAGAGAGAGGGAGAGAGAGAGAGAGAGGGGGAGAGAGAGAGAGAGAGAGAGAGAGGGGGAGAGGGAGAGAGAGAGAGAGAGAGAGAGAGAGAGAGAGAGAGAGAGAGAGAGAGAGAGAGAGAGAGAGAGAGAGAGAGAGAGAGAGAGAGAGAGAGAGAGAGAGAGAGAGAGAGAGAGAGAGAATGGTTAGTGACTGGATGAACGACTGAATAACAGAGGGAGGAGACACACACCCAAAGACATGTGTGGACACACAACATCATTTGATCACAGCATTCTTTTATATCAGTCAGTCTTTAGTGTGTGTGTGTGTGTGTGTGTGTGTGTGTGTGTGTGTGTGTGTGTGTGTAACACTGACATGGATCCTGCTTTCCACAACACTGTTATTAGTAAACTGGACTGAAAGGGAAGTAGGACCTCAGACAGCTCATCCAACCTGTTAAAGGTCCAGGGGGAAGTTTACATTCATTAACACAGCTATTCTCCAGTTTAGAACAGTTTACAGCAGTTTAGAACAGTTTACAGCAGTTTAGAACAGTTTACAGCAGTTTAGAACAGTTTACAGCAGCTTAGAACAGTTTACAGCAGTTTAGAACAGTTTACAGCAGCTGACGGCAGTGGTGTGGCTATTGTTCGTCTCCACGCACACATGCACGCACGCACACATGCGCACACACACAGACAGATAGAAAGAGAGAGCAATGGCCGTTGGTGATGGTCAGTCTTCCTGATTTAATCAGCTATAAATATCTGACCCCACAACCCACCAGAATGGAACTAATCCACACAGCCATCAGTTCACTCAGGACAGACAGAGAGAGATTCTATTGGAGGAAATACCACAGTGTGACATCACAGAACCCACCAGAATGGAACTGATCCACACAGCCATCAGTTCACTCAGGACAGACAGAGAGAGATTCTATTGGAGGAAATATCACAGTGTGACATCACAGAACCCACCAGAATGGAACTAATCCACACAGCTATCAGTTCACTCAGGACAGACAGAGAGATTCTATTGGAGGAAATATCACAGTGTGACATCACAGCAGCATGATTTGTGACCTGTTGCCACAAGAAAAGCCCAACCAGTGAAGAACAAACACCTTTGTAAATACAACCCATATTTATGCTTATTTATTTTCCTTTTGTAGTTTAAATATTTCCACATAATATGACATTTTAAATGTCTTTATTATTTTGGAACTATTGTGAGTGTAATCTGTACTGTTAATTTTTTAGTATCTACTTCACTTGCTTTGGCCAATAAAGCCCCTTAAATTGTATTGAAATTGAATTGAGAGAGATAAATAGAGAGAGGGGGGAGAAAGAGAGAGAGAAGGGGGGAAAGGGGGAGGGAGAGGAGGGGGAGGAGAAAGAGAGGGAGAGAGAGGGGGAGAAAGAGAGAGAGAGGGGGAGAAAGAGGGAGGGAGAAAGGGGGAGAGAGAGGGAGGAGAAAGAGATGGAGGGGGAGAAAGAGTAGGGAGGGTGTGATGAACTCCTGTTAGAGAGAGAGATTTTTAGGGGAAAGAAAGGAGCTGAAAGAGGAGGGAGGGGGAGAAAGAGAGGGAGAGAGAGGGGGTCATGTGCTTGGGAGTCTTTTAAAGAGAGGGAGACTCAGGGGGGGTCAGAAAGAGAGGGAGAGATGGATGGGTTCCAGACACTCAGTTCACTACTGTATCTTTCTCTCTGTGATGAACTCCCTGTTCTCTAGAAGAGATTTTAGTCTCTCAAACAGCTTCATGGAGATCTACTCTCTCTACTGAAGTGTCTCCCAGGGACCTCTCTCTCTCTCTCTCTCTCTGTGGTCTCTCTGTCTCTCTCTCTCTCTCTGTCTGTCTCTCTCTCTCTCTCTCTGTCTCTCTCTCTCTCTCTCTCTGTCTCTCTCTCTCTGTCTCTCTCTCTCTGTCTCTCTCTCTCTCTGTGTCTCTCTCTCTCTCTCTCTCTGTCTCTCTCTGTCTGTCTCTCTCTCTCTCTCTCTCTCTCTCTGTGTCTCTCTCACTCTCTCTGTCTCTCTTGTGTCACTCTCTCTCTCTCTCTCTCTCTCTCTCTCTCCTACAGAGATACAGACATGGACCTAGTAAAGCCCTGTACAGCTAGAGAGATACAGACATGGACCTGGACCTAGTAAAGCCCTGTACAGCTAGAGAGAGATACAGACATGGACCTAGTAAAGCCCTGTACAGCTAGTAAAGTACAGAGAAAGACAGACATGGACCTAGTAAAGCCCTGTACAGCTAGAGAGAGATACAGACATGGACCTAGTAAAGCCCTGTACAGCTAGAGAGATACAGACATGGACCTAGTAAAGCCCTGTACAGCAGAGAGATACAGACATGGACCTAGTAAAGCCCTGTACAGCTAGAGAGATACAGACATGGACCTAGTAAAGCCCTGTACAGCTAGGGGAGAGAGATACAGACATGGACCTAGTAAAGCCCTGTACAGCCAGAGAGAGATACAGACATGGACCTAGTAAAGCCCTGTACAGCTAGAGAGATACAGACATGGACCTAGTAAAGCCCTGTACAGCTAGAGAGATACAGACATGGACCTAGTAAAGCCCTGTACAGCTAGAGAGATACAGACATGGACCTAGTAGAAAGTACAGCTAGAGAGAGATACAGACATGGACCTAGTAAAGCCCTGTACAGCTAGAGAGAGATACAGACATGGACCTAGTAAAGCCCTGTACAGCTAGAGAGAGGGGGACACTAGAGGACCAAGACAAACAGCCAGAGAGACACACATCTCTGAGACCTAGAAAAGCCCAGAACAGCAGAAGATACAGAAAGAGAGTAAAGCCCTGGACAGGAGAGAAGGGAGAGACAGGAGTAGTAGAACCTGTCCAGGCAATTTGGAGGAGAGACAAAAGTCCTGTAGGGAGCTAGAGAGAGAAACAGAAAGATGATGAACTGGGGAGAGGAAGATTATGAACAGGAGAGGAGATGAGAACAGAGGGGAGGGGATGAACAGAGGAGAGGAGAGATGATGAACAGAGGAGAGGAGAGATGAGAACAGAGGACCTAGGAGAGATGATGAACAGAGGAGAGAGGGAGAGATGATGAAAGAGAGAGAGAGATGATGAACAGAGGAGATAGGAGAGATGATGAACAGAGGAGAAGAGGAGAGATGATGAACAGACAGAGGAGAGATGCCCTGAACAGAGGAGATAGAGATGATGGACAGAGAAGAGGGAGATGATGAACAGAGAAGAGGAGAGATGATGAAAGAGAGAGGAGAGAGATGAACAGAGGAGAGGAAAGATGAGAACAGAGGAGAGAGAGATGAGACAGAGGAGAGGAAAGATGATGAACAGAGAGAGGGAGAGAGATGGATAGAACAGAGGAGCTAGGAGAGATGATGAACAGAGAACCTAGGAGAATGCCCTGTACAGAGGGAGGAGAGATGATGAGACAAGGGAGAGTAAAGCCCTGTACAGCCAGGAGAGACATGGGAGGAAAGATGAAAGAGAGAGGGAGGATGGGAGAAAGAAGGGAGACAGAGGGGGAGAGAAGAGAACAGAGGGAGGGAGATGATGAACAGGGAAGTAGGAGATGAGATACAGACAGAGGAGAGATGAACAGAGGGAGATGATGAACAGACATGGACCTAGAGAGATGATGACACTAGAGAGAGATACAGATGATGAAAGAGTAAAGCCCTGTACAGGGGAGAGGAAGAGAGACATGGAGAGAGATGGTGACACAGAGAGAGATACAGATGGAGAAAGAGTACAGCTAGGAGAGATGGGGAACAGAGGAGAGGAGGGGGATGAACAGAGGAGGGAGAGATCTCTGAGACAGAGGAAAAGGGGATGAGAACAGCAGAAGAGGAGAGTGGGAGAAAGAGAGGGGAGATGATGAGAGAAGGGGAGGACAGACCTTTGTCCTGCAAACAGAGGAGAGTGATGAATCATGTTACAAGAAGAGAGAAGATGATGAACAAGGAGAGGAGAGATTATGAACAGAGGAGAGGAGAGATGATGAACAGAGGAGAGGAGAGATGATAAAACAGAGGAGTCTCTGATCTCTGATGAACAGAGGAGATGAAAGGATGATGATGAACAGAGAAGAGGAGAGATGATGAACTCTCCTCCCAGAGATGATCTCTCTCTCTCTCTGTGAACAGATGAACAGAGGAGAGGAGAGATGATGAACAGAGGAAGATGATCTCTGGAAGAGAGAGATGATGAACTCTCTCTGTCTCAGGAAGGAGAGATCTCTGAACAGAGGAGATGTCGTCTCTCTCAGAGAAGGAGAGATCTCTGAACAGAGGGAAGACTAGATCTGTCTCTCTGTGTCAGAGATGATGAACAGAGGAGAGATGATGAACAGAGGAGGAGAGATGGACAGAGGAAAGAGATGATGAACAGCTAGAGAGAGATAAAGATGGACCAAAGCCCTGTACAGAGGAGAGATGATGAACAGAGGGAGATGGACCAGTAAAGCCCTGAACAGAGGAGAGAGATGATACAGACATGACCTAGTAGGAGAGATCTGTACAGCTAGGAGAGGAGATGATGGACCAGAGGAAGATGCCCTGTACAGAGGAGAGATACAGACATGGACCTAGTAAGGATGCCCTGTACAGAAAAAGAGATGAACAGACATGGAGATGATGAAAGCCCTGCAGCTAGAGATGATGAACAGATGGAGATGATAATCAGAGGAAGATGTACAGCTAGAGATAGACATGGACCTAGTAAAGCCCTGATACAGCCAGAGAGAGGAGCAGACATGGACCTAGTAAAGCCCTGTACAGCTAGAGAGAGATGAACAGACATGGGACCTAGCAAAGCCCTGTACAGCTAGAGAGAGATATGATGGACCTAAGAAGATGCCCTGTACAGCTAGAGAGACGGGGAACATGGGGTCCAGAGACAAACAGAGTAGACAGGAGAGAGATGCAGAGGAGAAAAGCAAATGAGAACAGCAGAAGTGATGAGAGTGCCGGAGGAGGGAGAGATGAGAAGGGGTAGGAGAGAAGGAGTGACAGAACCTTTGTCCAGCAATTTGGAGGAGAGACAACAGGTCATATGAAGGGGCCTTAGGAGAGAAGAAACAGAACAGATGATGAACTGAGGAGAGGAGAGATTATGAACAGAGAAGGAGATGATGAACAGAGGAGAGGAGAGATGATGAACAGAGGAGAGGAGAGATGATGAACAGAGGAGAGGAGAGATGATGAACAGAGGAGAGGACAGATGATGAAACAGAGGAGAGGAGAGATGATGAACAGAGAAGAGGAGAGATGATGAACAGAGGAGAAGAGATGATTATGAACAGAGAAGAGAGATGATGAACAGAGGGAGAGGAAGATGATGAACAGAGAAGAGGAGAGATGATGAACAGAGAAGAGGAGAGATGATGAACAGAGAGAGGAGAGATGATGAACAGAGGAGAGGAGAGATGATGAAATAGAGAAGAGGAGAGATGATGAAATCAGAGGAGAGGAGAGATGATGAACAGAGGAGAGGAGAGATGATGAACAGAGAGATGATGAACAGAGGAGAGGAGAGATGATGAGAAGAGAGAGGAGAGATGATGAACAGAGGAGAGGAGAGATGATGAACAGAGAAGAGGAGAGAGATGATGAACAGAGGAGAGGAGAGATGATGAACAGAGGAGAGGAGAGATGATGAACAGAGAAGAGGAGAGGAGAGATGATGAACAGAGGAGAGAGAGATGATGAACAGAGAAGAGGAGATGATGAACAGAGGAGAGGAGAGATGATGAACAGAGGAGAGGGAGATGATGAACAGAGGAGAGGAGAGATGATGAACAGAGGAGAGGAGAGATGATGAACAGAGGAGAGAAGGAGAGATGATGAACAGAGGAGAGAACAGATGATGAACAGAGGAGAGATGATGAACAGAGAAGAGGGAGAGATGATGAACAGAGGAGAGAGGAGAGGGATGAACAGAGAAGAGGAGAGGAGAGGAGAGATGATGAACAGAGGAGAGGAGAGATGATGAATAGAGAAGAGGAGAGATGATGAACAGAGGAGGAGGAGAGATGATGAACAGAGGAGAGGAGAGATGATGAACAGAGGAGAGGAGAGATGATGAACAGAGGAAGGAGAGATGATGAACAGAGGAGAGGACAGAGAGATGATGAACAGAGAAGGAGGAGAGATGATGAACAGAGGAGAGGAGAGATGATGAACAGAGGAGAGGAGAGATGATGAAACAGGAGAGGGAGATGATGAACAGAGGAGAGGAGAGATGATGAACAGAGGAGAGGAGAGGAGAGATGGTGAACAGAGGAGAGGAGAGATGAGAACAGAGGAGAGGAGAGATGATGAACAGAGGGAGAGAACAGAGATGAACAGAGGAGAGGAGAGATGATGAACAGAGGAGAGGAGAGATGATGAACAGAACAGAGGAGAGATGATGAACAGAGAAGAGGAGATGATGAACAGAGGAGAGGATGATGAACAGAGAAGAGAGGAGGAAGATGGTGAACAGAGGAGAGGAGAGATGATACAGAGGAGAGATGATGAACAGAGAAGAGGGAGAGATGAGACAGAGGAGAGGAGAGATGATGAACAGAGGAGAGGAGAGAAGAGGAGAGATGATGAACAGAGGAGAGGAGAGATGATGAACAGAGGAGAGGAGAGAAGAGGAGAGATGATGAACAGAGTGGAGAGGAGAGATGATGAACAGAGAAGAGGAGAGATGATGAACAGAGGAGAGGAGAAGAGGAGAGATGATGAACAGAGGAAGGAGAGATGATGAACAGAGGAGAGGAGATGATGAACAGAGGAGAGGAGAGATGATGAACAGAGAAGAGGAGAGGAGAGGAGAGATGATGAACAGAGGAGAGGAGAGATGATGAACAGAGAAGAGGAGAGATGATGAACAGAGGAGAGGAGAGATGATGAACAGAGGAGAGGAGAGATGATGAACAGAGGAGAGAGAGATGATGAACAGAGGAGAGGAGAGATGATGAACAGAGGAGAGGAGAGGAGAGATGGTGAACAGAGGAGAGGAGAGATGATGAATGAGGAGAGGAGAGATGATGAACAGAGGAGAGAACAGATGATGAACAGAGGAGAGGAGAGATGATGAACAGAGGAGAGGAGAGATGGGATGAACAGAGGAGAGATGATATCAGAGAAGGGAGGAGAGATGATGAACAGAGGAGAGATGATGAAATAGAGAAGAGGAGAGGAGATGGCAACAGAGGAGAGGAGAGATGATGAACAGAGGAGAGATGATGAACAGAGAAGAGGAGAGATGATGAACAGAGGAGAGATGATGAACAGAGAAGAGGAGGATGATGACAGAGGAGGAGAGATGATGAACAGAGGAGAGGGAGAGATGATGAACAGAGGAGAGGAGAGGAGAGATGATGAACAGAGGAGGAGAGATGATGAACAGAGGAGAGATGAGAAGAGGAGAGATGATGAACAGAGGAGAGATGATGAACAGAGGAGAGATGATGAACAGAGGAGAGGAGAGATGATGAACAGAGGAGAGATGATGAACAGAGAGGAGGATGATGAACAGAGGAGAGGAGAGATGATGAACAGAGGAGAGATGATGAACAGAGGAGAGGAGAGATGATGAACAGAGGAGAGGAGAGATGATGAACAAGAGGAGAGATGATGAACAGAGGGAGAGATGATGAACAGAGAGGAGAGATGATGAACAGAGGAGAGGAGAGATGATGAACAGAGGAGAGGAGATGATGAACAGAAGAGGAGAGATGATGAACAGAGGAGAGGAGAGATGATGAACAGAGGAGAAGAGAGAGAGATGATGAACAGAGGAGAGGAGAGATGAAAAACATTTTTTTATCAACTTTTACAACATGTCTATGAATTATAATTCACATTTCCTGCTTCTGCAGAGGACGATAAGATAATAGTTTCTATACATATTCTTTACTGTTGTAGTGAGACGTAGGTGTGTTTACTGTTGTAGTGAGACGTAGTGAGACGTAGTGAGACGTAGGTGTGTTTACTGTTGTAGTGAGACGTAGTGAGACTGTTGTAGTGAGACGTGTGTTTACTGTTGTAGTGAGACGTAGGTGTGTTTACTGTTGTAGTGAGACGTAGTGAGACGTAGTGAGACATAGGTGTGTTTACTGTTGTAGTGAGACGTAGGTGTGTTTACTGTTGTAGTGAGACGTAGTGAGACGTAGTGAGACATAGGTGTGTTTACTGTTGTAGTGAGACGTAGGTGTGTTTACTGTTGTAGTGAGACGTAGTGAGACGTAGTGAGACGTAGTGAGACATAGGTGTGTTTACTGTTGTAGTGAGACATAGGTGTGTTTACTGTTGTAGTGAGACGTAGGTGTGTTTACTGTTGTAGTGAGACGTAGTGAGACGTAGTGAGACATAGGTGTGTTTACTGTTGTAGTGAGACGTAGGTGTGTTTACTGTTGTAGTGAGACGTAGTGAGACGTAGGTGTGACTGTTGTAGTGAGACATAGGTGTGTTTACTGTTGCAGTGAGACATGGGTGTGTTTACTGTTGTAGTGAGACGTAGGGTGTGTTTACTGTTTAGCTAGTGAGACGTAAGGTGTGTTTACTGTTGTAGTGAGACGTGTGAGTTGTAGTGAGACATAGGTGTGTTTACTGTTGTAGTGAGACGTAGGTGTGTTTACTGTTGTAGTGAGACGACATAGGTGTGTTTACTGTTGTAGTGAGACGTAGGTGTGTTTACTGTTGTAGTGAGACGTAGTGAGACATAGGTGTGTTTACTGTTGTAGTGAGACGTAGGTGTGTTTACTTTGTAGTGAGACGTAGTGAGACGTAGGTGTGTGTTTACTGTTGCTGTAGGTGAGACGTAGGTGTGTTTACTGTTGCAGTGAGGCGTAGGTGTGTTTACCTTTGTAGTGAGACGTGGTGTGAGGCGTGGTGAGACATAGGTGTGTTTACTGTTGTAGTGAGACGGGTGTGTTTATTGAGATGTTGTAGTGAGACATAGGTGTGTTTACTGTTGTAGTGAGACGTAGGTGTGTTTACTGTTGTAGTGAGACGTAGGTGTTTACTGTTGTAGTGAGACGTAGGTGTGTTTATTGTAGTGAGACGTAGTGAGACGTAGGTGTGTTTACTGTTGTAGTGAGGAAGACTGCCACTAGGTGTGTTTAGTTGTAGTGAGGGTGTGTTTACTGTTGCACACTGTTGTAGAGTGAGACGTAGGTGTGTTTATTGCTGTAGTGAGTGTTTACTGTTGCAGTGAGACGTAGTGAGTGCTTAGTGAGGCACAAGGTGTGTTTACTGCCCAGTTTAACCAGGTTTACTGTTGTAACCTGAGAGACAGTTTCAGCATCTAGGTGTGTTTATTGTTGTAGTCCTAGGTGTGTTTTACTGCTGTAGTGAGACTAGGTGTGTTACTGCTTCAGTGAGACGTAGGTGTGTTTACTGTTGGCACACTTGCCCAGTTTAATGCTTCATCTACTGCTTCAAGATCTACTGCCCAGTTTAACCAGGTGTGTTTACTGTTGGCACAAGATGGCTGCTTGCCCAGTTTAACCAGGGCTTCATCTACTGAGACGACCCAGTTTCATCTACTGCCTCCTCTACTGCTTCATCTACTGCTTCCTCTACTGCTTCATCTACTGCTTCATCTACTGCCTCATCTACTGCTTCATCTACTGCTTCCTCTCTTCCTCTACTGCCTACTGCTTCTCTACTGCCTCCTCTACTGCTTCATCTACTGCTTCATCTACTGCTTCATCTACTGCTTCATCTACTGCTCTACTGCTTCATCTACTGCTTCATCTACTGCTTCCTCTACTGCTTCATCTACTGCTTCATCTACTGCTTCCTCTACTGCTTCATCTACTGCTTCCTCTACTGCTTCATCTACTGCTTCATCTAATGCTTACTCTACTGCTTCATCTACTGCTTCATCTACTGCCTCATCTACTGCTTCCTCTACTGCTTCATCTACTGCTTCCTACTGCTTCATCTACTGCTTCCTCTACTGCTTCATCTACTGCTTCCTCTACTGCCTCAACTACTGCTTCCTCTTCCTCTACTGCTTCCTCTACTGCTTCATCTATTGCTTCTACTGCTTCATCTACTGCTTCATCTGCTTCATCTACTGCCTCCTCTACTGCTTCATCTACTGCTTCCTCTATTGCTTCATCTACTGCTTCAACTACTGCTTCCTCTACTGCCTCCTCTACTGCTTCATCTACTGCTTCCTCTACTGCTTCCTCTACTGCTTCAACTACTGCTTCCTCTACTGCCTCCTCTACTGCTTCCTCTATTGCTTCATCTACTGCTTCATCTACTGCCTCCTCTACTGCTTCCTCTACTGCCTCCTCTACTGCTTCATCTACTGCTTCCTCTATTGCTTCATCTACTGCTTCATCTACTGCCTCCTCTACTGCTTCCTCTACTACTTCCTCTACTGCTTCCTCTACTGCTTCATCTACTGCTTCCTCTACTGCTTCATCTACTGCTTCATCTACTGCCTCCTCTACTGCTTCATCTACTGCTTCATCTACTGCCTCCTCTACTGCTTCATCTACTGCTTCTATCATCTACTTCATCTACTGCCTCCTCTACTGCTTCATCTACTGCTTCATCTACTGCCTCCTCTACTGCTTCATCTACTGCTTCATCTACTGCTTCATCTACTGCTTCCTCTACTACTCATCCTGCTTCAACTGCTTCCTCTACTGCCTCCTCTACTGCTTCTCTACTGCTTCTACCTCCTACTGCTTCCTGCTTCCTCTACTGCCTCCTCTACTGCTTCCTCCTGCTTCCTCTACTGCTTCCTCTACTGAATCTTCATCTTCCTCTGTCCTCTATGAATAAATACTGATGAATCAGTTTAACCAGGGCTTCCTCTGTCCCCTATGAATAAATACTGATGAATCAGTTTAACCAGGGCTTCCTCTGTCCTCTATGAATAAATACTGATGAATCAGTTTAACATCCTCTGTCCTCTATGAATAAATACTGATGAATCAGTTTAACCACAGCTTCCTCTGTCCTCTATGAATAAATACTGATGAATCAGTTTAACCAGGGCTTCCTCTGTCCTCTATGAATAAATACTGATGAATCAGTTTAACCAGGGCTTCCTCTGTCCTCTATGAATAAATACTGATGAATCAGTTTAACCAGGGCTTCCTCTGTCCCCTATGAATAAATACTGATGAATCAGTTTAACCAGGGCTTCCTCTGTCCTCTATGAATAAATACTGATGAATCAGTTTAACCAGGGCTTCCTCTGTCCTCTATGAATAAATACTGATGAATCAGGGGAACCATCATCTGACTGAACAGTGAACTCATTAGATGTTGAACGCAGCTCTACATGGTGAGTGTATCAGCACATCTCTGGAGTCTCTGCATGTTCCTCAGAGTAGAACCACAGATGACCATAAATGATGTGATAACACGTGTCTTTCCTCATAAGAACACACACACACACACACACACACACACACACACACACACACACACACACACACACACACACATACACACGCACACACACACATACACACACATACACACGCACACACACACTCACACATACACACACACACACACACATACACACACATACACACACACACACATACACACACACCCACACACACATACACACACACACACACACCCACCCACATACGCACAGACACACACACACACACACCCACATACGCACAGACACACACACACACACACCCACATACACACATACACACACACACACACAAAGAGTGTTGAGCAACAGTTAGCTCCCACAGTGACAGGGGGGTAGAGACACAGGCTGAGTGTTGAGCAACAGTTAGCTCCACAGTGACAGGGGGGTGAGACAGGGGGGGTAGGAGGGGGGGGTAGAGACAGGGCTGGTAAAATGGTGTCACACTTTACATATGGAAAGAGCAGTGAGATTCAGCAACATGTGCTGTATCACATGGCCACAACCACAAAACATTCACGAGTCAACAACTAACAACACAAACCTTCCTCCTAAATATCTCAACATCAATACTAAGACCAAAAATACACAGCTGTTCAAATTAAACCAAGACATTATTTTCATTTCACTTTTTGAAGAAAATCCCATTATTCAGAAAACATGCATTGTAAAACAGCTAGGTCCAGACTGTTGTCCTCCCCACCCCTTTTCCCAAAGTGGGATGATCCAGGTCTCATGGTTTGAAGAGGCATTAGATCTGGCCCATAGAGGCTGCGGGGGAGATATAAAAGATTCCTACCTTCTCCTCTCATTCACAAAAGCCAGTCCGATTCCTGTTCTCTCTCTCCACGCCCCCAGTCCTCAACCATACAGCTGCCTGCCCACCAGGCAGAGGAGAAGAAAGTCCTTATTTTGCTTTTCTTCTTTGCTCAGTTTTTATCCACTCACTCGCTTTCCCTGGAGCTGAGAGACGATGGGGAGGATTTGAGCTGATGCTCTAATTCTCTACCCTCTCTGTCTGGCTTTCTCCTCTCTCTCTTGCACTACCTCGCTGTCTGTCTGTCTCTCTCTGTGTGAGTGTGAGGGCGGGCGTGATGGCCAAAGCTAGGTGCCCTACGCGCCATTCACATGCAGATTGGCTTCAAGGAGCTTCCATCAATCCAACAGAGGATTCTCACTTTCTCTGCTGCTTAGCTCTCCTCCTTCCCCCATCCCTCCCTCCTTCCCCTCATCCCTCCCTCCCCCATCCCTCTCTCTCCTTTCTTAGACTCATTTACACACCAGTAGCTGGGTCCTCAGACAAGTGTGAATTGGTGTGAATGTCTGTGTATTTAAATGTGTTTGTGTTTGTGTGTGTGTGTGTGTGTGTGTGTGTGTGTGTCTACCGAGAGAGAATGAGAGCTCCCTGCCGACTGCAGATTCAAACCTAGAAGTAATTGACCTATAAAATCAATGAGAAATAAAACAGTTGATTTGATCACAGAGTGGTAGTCACAGACGAGAAAGAGAGAGAGATGAGAGACAGAAGGGGGGTGTTGCATGGGTCCGTTCTCTGAAGGAAGTAGCTGGTGTGGACCCATACAACACCCCCCTTCTGTCTCTCATCTCTCTCTCTTTCTCGTCTGTGACTACCACTCTGTGATCAAATCAACTGTTTTATTTCTCCACACATACCGGTACAGTATATTTTAGTTATCCCTACGGTAACAGCCTCCAGGAACGTGATGCTATTTACACCATACAGTTATTAAGAAAATCAGGAAAAAATAATTACAACTCCAGAAAATTCAGTCAAGCAAGTTTCTCTCTCTCTCTCTCTCTCTCTCTCTCTCTCTTTCTCTCTCACTCCACTCTCTCTCTCTCTCTCTCTGTTTCTCTCTCACTCCACCTCTCTCTCTCTCTCTCTCTCTGTTTCTCTCTCACTCCACCTCTCTCTCTCTCTCTCTCTCTGTTTCTCTCTCCTCCCACCTCTCTCTCTCTCTCTCTCTCTGTTTCTCTCTCACTCCACCTCTCTCTC
>NW_026289412.1:0-4430 GCF_023373465.1 Oncorhynchus keta
GCAGCAAGTAAGGCAGGACATCGCCGACGGTCTTGGAGAACATCAACAAGACCCTACTGCCTGGGAGGCTCAAGCTTTGGTGCCTGGCATTTGGACTTCTCCCCGGGTAATGTGGCCACTCGCCGTCTCATGAGGTCCCATTAACAACAGTGGAGAAGATGGAGGCGAACCACTACCTCATACGTGAAGAAATGGCTGGGTGTCCCACGATGCCTGAGTACACATCGGCCTCTATGGCAAAGGGGTCCTTGAGCTACCTCTTACAAGTCTAACGGAGGAGTACAAGTGCTCTAAAGTAAGACTTCAGATGACATTGAAGGACTCAAAGACCAGACCATTAGCAAGGCTGCACCTCTTCTACAAACTGGACGGAAATGGACATCATCCAAGGCTGTGCAGCAGCAACATCAGCCCTGAGACACCAAGACATTGTGGGGAATATCCAGCATGGAAGAGGAGGCTATTGGCCTGGCAGCAAGCAAACCAACGTTCCATAAGGTCAACAACATCTGAACGCAGGAAGCTGGTATCGAGGAGGTGCGCAGACAGGAGGAGACCTGCAAAGAAGTGCAAGGCTGTCTCTCTCGCTAAACAATGGGCAATGGACGCTGTGGGAAGGCCTGGAGAGGAGAAAGATCAACTGAGTGAGCTTTGGCAAATGGAGGCACAAGCAACATCAGCTTCATCATAAGAGCTGTTTATGATGTGCTTCCATCACCAAAATCTACATCAGTGGTATGGCGAGGACTCGACCTGCCCCTCTGCCCAGCTCCAGCGACTCTCAGGCATATAATGACAGGTTGCAAGACCAGCCTCTCACAAGGCCGCTACACCTGGAGGCACAATCAGGTCCTCAAGAGCCTGGCTGTAGCACTTGAGACCAAGAGGAGTGCAACCAACTCATTACCTCCAAAAACAAGCAATCCCGCCAAAACAACAACATATCATCCGGGAGGGACAGAAAGGCCCAAGTATCCTCCTACAAAGCCAGAAACTGGACACCTAGCCCGCTGGCCCGGGACTGGAAGATAAAGCTTGTCGATATTGGCCAGAAACTCATTTTTCCACCTGAGATTGCTTCTACCAACCTTAGGCCAGACATGGTACTCTGGTCCCCTTCACGAAAAGGCTGTGTACATCATGAGAGCTCACAGTCCCATGGGAAAACTCTGTTGAAGAGGCCTACGAGCGCAAGAAACTGCGTTACACACAGAGTTGGTAGCAGACGCAACTCAGCGTGGCTGGAATGCAAAGGTCTGGCCAGTTGAAGTGGGATGCAGAGGATTCGTGGCTTCTTCCATCATCAGGTTGCTGAAAGAACTTGGAATCCATGGACAGGCTCTGCGGCAGACCGTCAGAGCAGTTCTCAAGCAGCTGAAAGAAGCAGCCAGTGGATCTGGATCAAACGGAAGGACCCTTGCTGGGCTATAACTTCATGACCCCCACCCCCACCTGAGAACCCAATTCAGATCCTCCAACTTGGGGAGGGCATATGAGGTATGCGGTCAGCTGTATGGCTGGCCTAGGGAAGAGGACGCCCCTGCCTGTATAGTCCCCGTGGGACATCTTAATTGGGCATGGGACACAAGCTAAGGCTTGATTACCCTTTAAGCTGGCCACCTTTGATGAGGGTGTTTAGTGATTAAAGGCGAAACACCCACTGATTCGAAGGCACTACTGAGGATGTGTCCCAAAAATTGACATCTTACCCCAGTCTAAGAAATAAACCTCCCATGCCACTCTGTCAACATCATATCACGGCAAATCTCATGTGAGTGTATTCCATCTATTGGCACAATGGACAGTTTTTAACATCTCGCCCCGTGTTTTATGATTCTTTTTCAGGTATTGACAGGTCCCCTGGATCCCCTCATGTTGATCCCCTCAGAGCTGTGACTGTTTACAGGGAACATCCATAATGCCCAAATGTTAGACTCCGCCCCCTAATGTTCAAGAAACTGTTACGCCCTTGATGGAACATCTTTAAAGTATCGACTGGTCCTCTGGATTCCCTGTTGTTCCTCTAAGAGCTGTTCTGATAGAATCCTTATCCATCTTCCTCCTGAACGTGTCTGTTGTGAAGTAGTAGGCTAGTGGGTCCAACATGGCATT
Organism: Oncorhynchus keta; assembly: GCF_023373465.1. Lineage (NCBI taxonomy): Eukaryota > Metazoa > Chordata > Actinopteri > Salmoniformes > Salmonidae > Oncorhynchus > Oncorhynchus keta. Next base: position 2,113 of record NW_026289412.1, read on the forward strand.
CAGACAGGCCACCATTAGGCTGTAATAATAATAATAATAATAATAATATTTTTAATAACAAACTAATAAGTCATATTAATTCAAATACAACAGACAATAAATGTACAACATAAATAGATACAGTAAACCTAAAGCTACCTACCTATAGTGGTATGCTGCCAGAAGGGGGCATGTTATCGCCTCCCTATGGACATAGAGGAGGGCCAGAGTCCCATGGTAGGGCAGGAAACAGGTGAGGAATATCACCAGGCTGATGGTGATCATCCTCTGAATCTTCCCAGAGTCGATGAAGTCTGTTTGGGCTATGGAGCTCCTTGTGATGGCCTGGATCAATGCCCAGGAACAGACTAACATCACCAATAAGGGGATGCCGAAGCCGACGGTTAAAGTCGAGGCGACCGCCATGGGCTGCATGGCGTAGACTGGGAGGTTCCCGAAACAATTGACCTCGATGTCCTTGGACACCTCTCTAAAGAGAGAGGGTACAGAGAGAGAGGGAGAGAAAGAAAGAAAGAGAGAGAGAGAGAAAGAGAAGAGAGAATATCAGTGTCTATAGAAATGAAAATACGTTTAGGACTGACGTGATGTTATAGGGCCATGAGTTCTCTCTGACCAGGGCCGGTATTCATAAAGCGTTTCCAGAGCAGGAGTGCTGAACTAGGATCAGGTCCCCCTGTCCATGTAGTCTTGTTAATTGTGATCGAAAAGGCTAAACAGATCTTACATCAGCACTCATGTTAACCTGACCAGGAAAAATTCTTGGCCCTAGTTGTATCCTATACCTGCGTTTGGAGATGTAGATGGGGAGGCTGGCGCCTGCGGTGAGCAGCCACACCCCAAGGCAGACCAGCGGGGCTTTCTTACGCCCCACCTGGACCCAGGACAACATGGGTAGGCACACGGCCATGCAGCGGTCGAAACACATGCAGGTGAGGAGGAATATGCTGCCATACATGTTGACCAGAAGAACCAGGCCCATCCCTGAAATGAATGAATGAATGAATGAGGAAGAAGAAAAATAAGGATTGACTTGACTAAATGTACATGTTATAGACCCCAGTCCTGGTAACAACCCCGAGCCAGCCATTACCTTCACACAAGACCTGAGGTAACCCGGACAAGCCCAGATGGTAGTAGATCCTCAGGGGCAGAGTGAGGACCAGGAGGAGGTCTGCGATGGCCAGGTTTGTCATGTAGACCATGGTGTGGGACCACAACTTGGTATAACAGAAGAAGACTACCAGTGCTGTAAGGTTGAACATTGAAAATGGAAAAAAAAGCTTGAATTGCAACTCAAGTGAGTGCTGCGGTTGTATTTTTACAGGCTTTGGTTTTTCCATTCAGCATATGGGGTGCACCGATTGGTGTCACCTTGCTAGTCACTATGTGTTACACCTGTGCTGGCTTGTCCATCTTGTTAGTCAGAAAGTGTTTCACCTGTGCTGGCCCAGGTGCTGTTTAAGAGTGGCTGGCCCAGTGATCCATTTGGTCTGGATAGATGCAATGAGTTAACGCCTTTAGTTGGCTCTCCCTATTATTATTCTATACAAACAATCCTTTGAAGGAAACTGTTGATGGGGATAGAATAGGGTCAGACCATCAAATAATTTGCATATACATCACTCTTACAGAATTTCCACATGGGAGAGGATATTGGACATTTTATCAAAGCCTATTGGATGCTAACTTGTTTTTAACCAGGACAGAATCATTTATAACTGACGTTTTCTGACGTAACATAGGTGCCGCAGATCCCCTTATTGTATGGGACACTTTTAAATGTGTCTTTAGAGGCCATGCAGTCCAATATCACTTGTATAGGAAGACTCATGTGAAGGCCAAATTACAGAGGAGAAACTTCTTGATGCAATTAAAGCCTTTAAGTCTGGGAAAACGGCAGGGCTGGATGACATACCAGTTAAGGTATGCCAAACCTTTTACGATGTACGCAGAGGACCGTTATTAGCATGTTATTAGCCTACACCGGCCAAACCCAGACGATGCTGGGCCAATTGTGTGCCGTCCTATGGGACTCCCAATCACGGCCGGTTGTGATACAACCTGTATATTAACCCTAGGTGTGAAATATTAAATAATAGCTACTTCTCAGAAAGTATTAAACTGTCAAGAGGAAAAAAACAAGGTTGTCCACTACCAGCATATTTATTTATTATGGCCAACAAAATGTTAGCTATTAAAATCAGATCTAACAATAATATCAAGTGGCTAGAAATCCAGGGCTTAAAAACAAAGGTGTCATTGTACGTTTTCTTTTAAATCCACAATTTGGATCCCTCCACAGACTCATAGAGGATCTA
>NW_026289413.1:0-3277 GCF_023373465.1 Oncorhynchus keta
GTAATCTAAGGCCACAACAACCAGGTGAGCCTCACAATCTAAGGCCACAACAACCAGGTGAGTCTAGTCATCTAAGGCCACAACAACCAGGTGAGTCTAGTAATCGAAGGCCACAACAACCAAGTGAGTCCAGTAATCTAAGGCCACAACAACCAGGTGAGTCTAGTAATCTAAGGCCACAACGACCAGGTGAGTCTAGTAATCTAAGGCCACAACAACCAGGTGAGTCTAGTAATCTAAGGCCACAACAACCAGGTGAGTCCAGCAATCTAAGGACACAACAACCAGGTGAGTCTAGTAATCTAAGGCCACAACGACCAGGTGAGTCTAGTAATCTAAGGCCACAACAGCCAGGTGAGTCTAGTAATCTAAGGCCACAACAACCAGGTGAGTCCAGTAATCTAAGGCCACAACAACCAGGTGAGTCTAGTAATCTAAGGCCACAACAACCAGGTGAGTCTAGTAATCTAAGGCCACAACGACCAGGTGAGTCTAGTAATCTAAGGCCACAACAGCCAGGTGAGTCTAGTAATCTAAGGCCACAACAACCAGGTGAGTCCAGTAATCTAAGGCCACAACAACCAGGTGAGTCTCGTAATCTAAGGCCACAACAATCAGGTAAGTCCAGTAATATAAGGCCACAACAACCAGGTAAATCCAGTAATCCAAGGCCACAACAACCAGGTGAGTCTAGTAATCTAAGGCCACAACAACACCAGGTGAGTCTAGTAATCTAAGGCAACAACAACCAGGTGAGTCTCGTGATCTAAGGCCACAACAACCAGGTAAGTCCAGTATTTTAAGGCCACAACAACCAGGTAAATCCAGTAATCCAAGGCCACAACAACCAGGTGAGTCTAGTAATCTAAGGCCACAACAACACCAGGTGAGTCTAGTAATCTAAGGCCACAACAACCAGGTGAGTCTCGTAATCTAAGGCCACAACAACCAGGTAAATCCAGTATTTTAAGGCCACAACAACCAGGTAAATCCAGTAATCCAAGGCCACAACAACCAGGTGAGTCTAGTAATCTAAGGCCACAACAACACCAGGTGAGTCCAGTAATCTAAGGCCACAACAACCAGGTAAATCCAGTAATCCAAGGCCACAACAACCAGGTGAGTCTAGTAATCTAAGGCCACAACAACACCAGGTGAGTCTAGTAATCTAAGGCCACAACAACCAGGTGAGTCTCGTAATCTAAGGCCACAACAACCAGGTGAGTCCAGTAATCTAAGGCCACAACAACCAGGTGAGTCTAGTAATCTAAGGCCACAACAACCAGGTGAGTCTAGTAATCTAAGGCCACAACAACCAGGTGAGTCCAGTAATCTAAGGCCACAACAACCAGGTGAGTCTAGTAATCTAAGGCCACAACAACCAGGTAAGTCCAGTAATATAAGGCCACAACAACCAGGTGAGTCTAATAATCTAAGGCCACAACAACACCAGGTGAGTCTCGTAATCTAAGGCCACAACAACCAGGTAAATCCAGTAATTTAAGGCCACAACAACCAGGTGAGTCTAGTAATCTAAGGCCACAACAACCAGGTGAGTCCAGTAATCTAAGGCCTCAACAACCAGGTGAGTCTAGTAATCTAAGGCCACAACAACCAAGTGAGTCTAATAATCTAAGGCCACAACAACACCAGGTGAGTCTCGTAATCCAAGGCCACAACAACCAGGTGAGTCTAGTAATCTAAGGCCACAACAACCAGGTGAGTCTAGTAATCTAAGGCCACAACAACCAGGTGAGTCTAGTACTCTAAGGCCACAACAACCAGGTGAGTCCAGTAATCTAAGGCCACAACAACCAGATGAGTCTCGTAATCTAAGGCCTCAACAACCAGGTAAATCCAGTAATCTAAGGCCTCAACAACACCATGTGAGTCTAGTAATCTAAGGCCTCAACAACCAGGTGAATCTAGTAATCTAAGGCCACAACAACCAGGTGAGTCTAGTAATCTAAGGCCACAACAACCAGGTGAGTCTAGTAATCTAAGGTCACAACAACCAGGTGAGTCCAGTAATCTAAGGCCACAACAACCAGGTGAGTCTAGTAATCTAAGGCCACAACAACCAGGTGAATCCTAGTAATCTAAGGCCACAACAACCAGGTGAGTCTAGTAATCTAAGGCCACAACAACCAGGTGAGTCTAGTAATCTAAGGCCACAACAACCAGGTGAGTCTAGTACCTAAGGCCACAACAACCAGGTGAGTCTAGTAATCTAAGGCCACAACAACCAGGTGAGTCTAGTAATCTAAGGCCACAACAACCAGGTGAGTCTAGTAATCTAAGGCCACAACAAACCAGGTGAGTCTCAGTAATCTAAGGCCAAACAACCAGGTGAGTCTAGTAATCCAAGGCCACAACAACCAGGTGAGTCCAGTAATCTAAGGCCACAACAACCAGGTGAATCTAGTAATCTAAGGCCACAACAAACCAGGTGAGTCTAGTAATCTAAGGCCACAACAACCAGGTGAGTCTAGTAATCTAAGGCCACAACAACCAGGTGAGTCTAGTAATCTAAGGCCACAACAACCAGGTGAGTCTAGTAATCTAAGGCCACACCAACCAGGTGAGTCTAGTAATCTAAGGCCTCAACAACCAGGTGAGTCCAGTAATCTAAGGCCACAACAACCAGGTGAGTCTAGTAATCTAAGGCCACAACAACCAGGTGAGTCTAGTAATCTAAGGCCACAACAACCAGGTAAGTCCAGTAATTTAAGGCCACAACTACCAGGTGAGTCTAGTAATCCAAGGCCACAACAACCAGGTGAGCCTAGTAATCTAAGGTCACAAACCAGTAGCCATCAAGGCTGCAACAACCAGGTGAGTCTCAGTAACTAAGGCCACGACAACCAGGTGAGTCTAGTAATCTGAGCCACAACAACCAGGTGAGTCTAGTAATCTAAGGCCTCAACAACCAGGTGAGTCCAGTAATCTAAGGCCTCAACAACACCGAGGTGAGTCTAGTAATCCACGGCCTCAACAACCAGGGTGAGTCTCAATAATCTAAGGCCACAACAACCAGGTGAGTCTAGTAATCTATGTCACAACAAACCAGGTGAGTCTCGTAATCTAAGGCCACAACAACCAGGTGAGTCTAGTAATCCAAGGCCACAACAACCAGGTGAATCCAGTAATCAAGGCCACAACAACCAGGTGAATCTAGTAATCTAAGGCACTACAACAACCAGGTGAATCTAGTAACCAAGGCCACAACAACCAGGTGAGTCTAGTAATCTTAGGCCTCAACAACCAGGTGAGTCTA
>NW_026289414.1:2500-5386 GCF_023373465.1 Oncorhynchus keta
TCCAGCCACCAGGGGACGCCACCAGCCACCGGGGACGTCACCAGCCACCAGGGGACGTCTCCAGCCACCAGGGGGACGCCTCCAGTCACCAGGGGACGCCACCAGCCACCAGGGGACGCCACCAGCCACCGGGGACGTCTCCAGCCACCAGGGGACGTCACCAGCCATCAGGGGGACGCCACCAGGGTGACGTCACCAGTCACCGGGGGACGCCACCAGCCACCAGGGGGACGCCACCAGGGGACGTCACCAGTCACCAGGGGACGCCACCAGCCACCAGGGGACGCCACCAGGGGGCGTCACCAGCCACCAGGGGGCGTCACCAGCCACCAGGGGACGTCTCCAGCCACCAGGGGGACGTCACCAGCCACCAGGGGACGTCACCAGCCACCAGGGGACGTCACCAGCCACCAGGGGACGTCACCAGCCACCAGGGGACGTCTCCAGTCACCAGGGGACGTCACCAGCCACCAGGGACGTCACCAGCCACCAGGGGCGTCACCAGCCACCGGGGGCGTCACCAGCCACCAGGGGGCGTCACCAGTCACCAGGGGACGTCACCAGTCACCAGGGGGACGTCACCCAGCCACCAGGGGGCGTCACCAGCCACCAGGGGACGTCACCAGCCACCAGGGGGACGTCACCAGCCACCAGGGGGCGTCACCAGTCACCAGGGGGACGTCACCAGCCACCAGGGGACGTCACCAGCCACCAGGGGGACGTCACCAACCACCAGGGGACGTCACCAGCCACCAGGGGGCGTCACCAGCCACCAGGGGCGTCACCAACCACCAGGGGACGTCACCAGCCACCAGGGGGCGTCACCAGCCACCAGGGGGCGTCACCAGCCACCAGGGGACGTCACCAGCCACCAGGGGACGTCACCAGCCACCAGGGGGCGTCACCAGCCACCAGGGGGCGTCACCAGCCACCAGGGGACGTCACCAGCCACCAGGGGGCGTCACCAGCCACCAGGGGCGTCACCAGCCACCAGGGGGCGTCACCAGCCACCAGGGGGCGTCACCAGCCACCAGGGGGCGTCACCAGCCACCAGGGGGCGTCACCAGCCACCAGGGGACGTCACCAGCCACCAGGGGGCGTCACCAGCCACCAGGGGGCGTCACCAGCCACCAGGGGCGTCACCAGCCACCAGGGGGCGTCACCAGCCACCAGGGGCGTCACCAGTCACCAGGGGGCGTCACCAGCCACCGGGGGCGTCACCAGCCACCAGGGGCGTCACCAGCCACCAGGGGACGTCACCAGCCACCAGGGGACGTCACCAGTCACCAGGGGGCGTCACCAGCCACCAGGGGGCGTCACCAGCCACCAGGGGGCGTCACCAGCCACCAGGGGACGTCACCAGCCACCAGGGGGCGTCACCAGCCACCAGGGGGCGTCACCAGCCACCAGGGGACGTCACCAGCCACCAGGGGGCGTCACCAGCCACCAGGGGCGTCACCAGCCACCAGGGGACGTCACCAGCCACCAGGGGGCGTCACCAGCCACCAGGGGACGTCACCAGCCACCAGGGGACGTCACCAGCCACCAGGGGGCGTCACCAGCCACCAGGGGGCGTCACCAGCCACCAGGGGGCGTCACCAGCCACCAGGGGACGTCACCAGCCACCAGGGGGCGTCACCAGCCACCAGGGGGCGTCACCAGTCACCAGGGGCGTCACCAGCCACCAGGGGACGTCACCAGCCACCAGGGGACGTCACCAGCCACCAGGGGACGTCACCAGCCACCAGGGGACGTCACCAGCCACCAGGGGACGTCACCAGCCACCAGGGGGACGTCACCCAGCCACCAGGGGGCGTCACCAGCCACCAGGGGGCGTCACCAGCCACCAGGGGACGTCACCAGCCACCAGGGGACGTCACCAGCCACCAGGGGGACGTCACCAGCCACCAGGGGGCGTCACCAGCCACCAGGGGACGTCACCAGCCACCAGGGGACGTCACCAGCCACCAGGGGACGTCACCAGCCACCAGGGGACGTCACCAGCCACCAGGGGACGTCACCAGCCACCAGGGGACGTCACCAGCCACCAGGGGGACGTCACCAGCCACCAGGGGGCGTCACCAGCCACCAGAGGACGTCACCCAGCCACCAGGGGACGTCACCAGCCACCAGGGGGACGTCACCAGCCACCAGGGGACGTCACCAGCCACCAGGGGACGTCACCAGCCACCAGGGGACGTCACCAGCCACCAGGGGACGTCACCAGCCACCAGGGGACGTCACCAGCCACCAGGGGACGTCCTCCAGCCACCAGGGGGACGTCACCCAGCCACCAGGGGGCGCCACCAGCCACCAGGGGACGCCACCTGCCACCGAGAGAGATCGCCCCATGCAGAGGCGTCACCGCTCCACCGAAGGGACGTCCCACCTGCCAGCCTGGGGGACGTCTCCCAGCCACGGGTGGCGCCTCCAGTCATTTCCGGGGGCGTCTTCCATGCCAGCCACCGGGGGCCAGCCACCAGGAGGGACGCTCACCCAGTCACTTCGGGGGACGCGTCACCAGCCACCAGGGGGCGCGGCCACCAGGGGGACGCCACCAGCCACCAGGGGACGGCGTCACCAGCCGCCAGAGAGAGGCGTGCACAGCCACCAGAAATACCAGCCACGTGCAGAGGGACGCCTCCAGCCACGAGGGGACGCTCTGCCCGTGCCACTGGGGCGCCACTTACAGCCACCAGGGGGACGTCACCCAGGCACCAGGGGACGCCTCACTGCCACTTTAGGGGGTGCATGCTACCGCCCAGAGTCACCAGGGGGACGCCGCCAGCCACCAGGGGGACGCCTCCAGCCGCCGGGGGAGCGTGCCACACAGCCACCAGGGGGCGTCTACTGCCCAGCCCCGCAGGGGGGCGTCACCCAGGGGCC
>NW_026289415.1:0-5398 GCF_023373465.1 Oncorhynchus keta
AGAGAGAGAGAAAGTGAGAGAGAGAGAGAGAGAGAGAGAGAGACAGAGACAGAGAGACAGAGAGACAGAGAGACAGAGAGAGACAGAGACAGAAGAAGAGAGAGGAGAGACAGAGAGAGAGACAGAGAGGCAGAGAGAGACAGAGAGAGAGAGACAAGAGACAGAGACAGAGACAGAGAGAGACAGCAGAGTGAGCGTCACCACCAGGGGACGTGGGGGACGCTCCAGCCTGGGGACGTCACCAGGGGGCGAGCCACCAGGGGACGTCTCCAGCCACCAGGGGGCGTCACCAGGGGGCGTCACCAGCCACCAGGGGGACGTCACCAGCCACCAGGGGCGTCACCAGCCACCAGGGGGCGTCACCCAGCCACCAGGGGGCGTCTCCAGCCACCAGGGGACGTCACCAACCACCAGGGGGACGTCACCAGCCACCAGGGGCGTCTCCAGCCACCAGGGGGACGTCACCAGCCACCAGGGGGACGTCTCCAGCCACCAGGGGACGTCACCAGTCACCAGGGGGACGTCACCAACCACCAGGGGGCGTCTCCAGCCACCGGGGACGTCACCAGCCACCAGGGGGACGTCACCCAACCACCAGGGGCGTCTCCAGCCACCAGGGGCGTCACCAGTCACCAGGGGGCGTCACCAGCCACCAGGGGGCGTCACCCCAGTCACCAGGGGGCGTCTCCAGGCGCCAGGGGCGTCACCAGCCACCAGGGGACGTCACCCAGCCACCAGGGGGCGTCACCAACCACCAGGGGCGTCACCAGCCACCAGGGGCGTCACCAGCCACCAGGGGACGTCACCAGCCACCAGGGGCGTCACCAGCCACCAGGGGGCGTCACCAGCCACCAGGGGCGTCACCAGCCACCAGGGGGACGTCACCAACCACCAGGGGGCGTCACCAGTCACCAGGGGACGTCACCAGCCACCAGGGGGCGTCACCCAGTCACCAGGGGGACGTCTCCAGCGCCAGGGGACGTCTCCAGGCGCCAGGGGACGTCACCAGCCACCAGGGGATGTCACCAGCCACCAGGGGACGTCACCAGCCACCAGGGGGCGTCACCAGCCACCAGGGGACGTCACCCAGTCACCAGGGGGCGTCTCCAGGCGCCAGGGGGCGTCTCCAGGCGCCAGGGGCGTCACCAGCCACCAGGGGATGTCACCAGCCACCAGGGGACGTCACCAGCCACCAGGGGCGTCACCAGCCACCAGGGGCGTCACCAGTCACCAGGGGCGTCTCAGGCGCCAGGGGCGTCTCCAGGCGCCAGGGGACTTCACCAGCCACCAGGGGATGTCACCCAGCCACCAGGGGGCGTCACCAGCCACCAGGGGGACGTCTCCAGTCACCAGGGGGACGTCTCCAGCCACCAGGGGGACGTCACTAGCCACCAGGGGGACGTCACCAGGGGGACGTCACCAGGGGGACGTCACCAGGGGGACGTCACCAGCCACCAGGGGGACGTCACCAGCCACCAGGGGGACGTCACCAGCCACAAGGGGGACGTCTCCAGGCGCCAGGGGGACGTCACCAGCCACAAGGGGGACGTCTCCAGGCGCCAGTGGAAATGCCTCATGTGAAATGTCATGAAATGTCACTCATACAGTATGAAGTGTACAACCGCTTTTGGTAAACTGCCACTTACAGTAGGCAACAATTGCCCTTTGACCCAAACAAAATCCCCCCCTACTTTAACATACCTTTCAGTCTAAATGAATCTGTATGGATACCACACACTGGAGAGATGGTCTTCGCTCCTAAAAATAGACAATAACACCCTTGCCTTCGTTCCACTAACGCTGAGGAGAAATGTACTTACTATGACGGAGATACACTGAGTTTACAAACATGAAGAACAGCTGCTCTTTCCATCACAGACTGACCAGGTGAATCCAGGTGAACGATATGATCCCTTATTGATGTCACTTCAAATCAGTGTAGATGAAGGGGAGGAGACGGGTTCAAGAAGGATGTTCACACCAATTGAGACGTGGACTGTGCATGTGTACCATTCAGAGGGTGAATGGACAAGACAAAAGAGTGCCGTTGAACTGGGTATGGTAGTAGGTGCCAGACACACCGGCTTGGGTCAAGAACTGCAACGCTGCTGGGTTGTTTTTACACTCAACAGTTTCCTGTGAGAATGGAGGAGAGTGCAAGTCAATATTATGAAGGTGTTGTTAACGTCAGTATATTCAGGAATCAGCATCTATACCAGGTGTATCAACGTAACACCTGAAACTAGATGTGGTTGTCTCACTTACAGTTGAAGTCAGAAGTTTACATACACTTAGGGTCATCGTTTTTCAACCACTCCACAAATGTCTTGTTAACAAACTATAGTTTTGGCAAGTCGGTTAGGACATCTACTTTGTGCATGACACAAGTCATTTTTCCAATAATTCTTTACAGACAGATTATTTTACTTGTTCATAATTCCAGGAGGTCAGAGGTTTACAAACACTAAGTTGACTGTGCCTTTACACAGCTTGGAAAATTCCAGAAAATGATGTCAAGGCTTTAGAAGTTTCTGATAGGCTAATTGACATCATTATGTTAATTGGAGGTGTACCTGTGGATGTATTTCAAGACCTACCTTCAAACTCAGTGCCTCTTTACTTGACATCATGGGAAAATCAAAAGAAATCAGCCAAGACCTCAGAAAATATTGTAGACTTCCACAAGTCTGGTTCATCCTTGGGAGCAATTTCCAAACACCTGAAGGTACCACGTTCACCTGAACAAACAATAGTACGCAAGTATAAACACCATGGGACCACGCAGCTATAATACTGCTCAGGAAGGAGACGCGTTCTGTCGACATAACCTGAAAGGCCGCTCAGCAAGGAAGAAGCCACTGCTCCAAAACCACCATAAAAAAGCCAGACTACGGTTTGCAACTGCACATGGGGACAAAGATCGGACTTTTTGGAGAAATGTCCTCTGGTCTGATGAAACAAAAATTGAACTGTTTGGCCATAATGAGCATCTTCATGTTTGGAGGAAAAAGGGGGAGGCTTGTAAGCCAAAGAACACCATCCCAACCGTGAAGCACGGGGGTGGCAGCATCATGTTGTGGGGGTGCTTTGCTGCAGGAGGGTCTGGTGCACTTCACAAAATAGATGGAATCATGAGGCTGGACAATTATGTGGATATATTGAAGCGACATCTCAAGACATCAGTTAAGTTAAAGCTTTGTCGCAAATGGGTTTTCCAAATGGACAATGACCCCAAGCATACTTCCAAAGTTGTGGCTGTCTCACCACGCTACTGATGAAGATACTGTCTCACCACGCTACTGATGAAGGTACTGTCTCACCTCGCTACTGATGAAGGTACTGTCTCACCACGCTACTGATGAAGGTACTGTCTCACCACGCTACTGATGAAGGTACTGTCTCACCACGCTACTGATGAAGATACTGTCTCACCACGCTACTGATGAAGGTACTGTCTCACCACGCTACTGATGAAGGTACTGTCTCACCTAGCTACTGATGAAGGTACTGTCTCACCTCGCTACTGATGAAGGTACTGTCTCACCTAGCTACTGATGAAGGTACTGTCTCACCTCGCTACTGATGAAGGTACTGTCTCACCTCGCTACTGATGAAGGTACTGTCTCACCTCGCTACTGATGAAGGTACTGTCTCACCTCGCTACTGATGAAGGTACTGTCTCACCTCGCTACTGATGAAGGTACTGTCTCACCTCGCTACTGATGAAGGTACTGTCTCACCTCGCTACTGATGAAGGTACTGTCTCACCTCGCTACTGATGAAGGTACTGTCTCACCTCGCTACTGATGAAGGTACTGTCTCACCTCGCTACTGATGAAGGTACTGTCTCACCTCGCTACTGATGAAGGTACTGTCTCACCTAGCTACTGATGAAGGTAATGTCTCATCACGCTACTGATGAAGGTACTGTCTCACCCTCGCTACTGATGAAGGTACTGTCTCACCTCGCTACTGATGAAGGTACTGTCTCACCTGATGAAGGTACTGTCTCACCTCGCTACTGATGAAGGTACTGTCTCACCTCGCTACTGATGAAGGTACTGTCTCACCTCGCTACTGATGAAGGTACTGTCTCACCTCGCTACTGATGAAGGTACTGTCTCACCTCGCTACTGATGAAGGTACTGTCTCACCTCGCTACTGATGAAGGTACTGTCTCACCTCGCTACTGATGAAGGTACTGGCTACTGATGAAGGTACTGTCTCACCTCGCTACTGATGAAGGTACTGTCTCACCTCGCTACTGATGAAGGTACTGTCTCACCTCGCTACTGATGAAGGTACTGTCTCACCTCGCTACTGATGAAGGTACTGTCTCACCTAGCTACTGATGAAGGTACTGTCTCACCTAGCTACTGATGAAGGTACTGTCTCACCTCGCTACTGATGAAGGTACTGTCTCACCTCGCTACTGATGAAGGTACTGTCTCACCTCGCTACTGATGAAGGTACTGTCTCACCTCGCTACTGATGAAGGTACTGTCTCACCTCGCTACTGATGAAGGTACTGTCTCACCTCGCTACTGATGAAGGTACTGTCTCACCTAGCTACTGATGAAGGTACTGTCTCACCACGCTACTGATGAAGGTTCTGTCTGGAAGCAGCTCTGGATGAGAGCGTCTGTTTAATGACTAAATGTCCATGTTAAAATCCTACTATTATACAAAGTGTGGAGGATACAAGAACACAGCCTGTCCTGGTTCACCACAGCCTGTCCTTGAAGAGGTAGCCTTAACACCATGACAAACTGGACTAACACACAAACACAGGGAGGACTTAAACAAGACCACGCACAAGCAGATGCACACACCACCCACACACCACCCACACACACCACCCACACACCACCCACACCACCCCCCCACACACACACACCACCCACATACACCACCCACACCACACACAACCCACCCACCCACACACACACACCACCCACACACACCACCCACACACACACCACACCCACACACACACACCACCCACACCACCCACACACCACCCACCCGACCACCCACCCACCCACACACCACCCACCCACACACACCACCACACACACACACCACCCACCCACACCACCCACACACCACCCACACACCACCCACCCACACACACCACCCACACACACCACCCACACACACCACCCACACAACCCACACACACCACCCACCCACACCACCCACACCACCCACACACACCACCCACCCACACACATACCACCCACACCACCCACCCACACCCACACCACCCACACACACACAACCCACACCACACACACTACACACACCACCCACACTACACACACCACCCACACAAACACCACCCACACACACCACCCACACACACACGACGGACTTGAATAATAAAATGCTCCAACAA
>NW_026289416.1:0-22527 GCF_023373465.1 Oncorhynchus keta
AAATGTAGATTCACCCTTTAAACGGCTGCAAATGATTGAGATATCAAAGTGTCACCAACAAAAACGTAAACAATAGGCCTATACAGTGGGGCAAAAGTATTTAGTCAGCCACCAATTGTGCAAGTTCTCCCACTTAAAAAGATGAGAGAGGCCTGTAATTTTCATCATAGGTACACTTCAACTATGACAGACAAAATGAGGGAGGCTTGCAACCCGAAGAATACCATGCTAACCGTGAAGCACAGGGGTGGCAGCATCATGTTGTGGGGTGCTTTGCTGCAGTAGGGACTGGTGCACTTCACAAAATAGATGGCATCATGAGGATGGAAAATGATGTGGATAAATTGAAGCCCTTCTGGTCCTTCTGTAGCTCAGTTGGTAGAGCATGGCGCTTGTAACGCCAGGTTAGTGGGTTCGATTCCCGGGACCACCCATACGTAGAATGTATGCACACATGACTGTAAGTCGCTTTGGATAAAAGCGTCAGCTAAATGGCATATATTTTGAAGCAGCATCTCAAGACATCAGTCAGGAAGTTAAAGCTTGGTTGCAAATGGGTCTTCTAAATGGAAAATGAACCCAAGCATACTTCCAAAGTTGTGGCAAAATGGCTTAAGGACAACAAAGTCAAGGAATTGGTGTGGCCATCACAAAGCTCTGACCTCAATCCTATAGAAAAGGCCTAAAACCCGATTCAGTTACCAGCTCTGTCAGGAGGAATGTGCCAAACCCAACCTTTTGTGGAAAGCTTGTAGAAGGCTACCCGAAACGTTTGACCCAAGTTAAACAAATTAAAGGCAATGCTACCAAATACTAATTGAGTGTATGCAAACTTCTGACCCACTGGGAATGTGATGAAAGAAATAAAAGCTGAAATATATCATTCTCTCTACTATTATTCTGACATTTCACATTCTTAAAATAAAGTGGTGATCCTAATTTACCTAAGACGGGGCATCTTTACTAGCATTAAATGTAAGTAATTGTGAAAAACTGAGTTTAAATGTATTTGGCTAAGGTGTACGTAAACTTCTGACTTCAATTGTATATAATATTAAATTCAACTTTATCATGTGTGTTCCTGCTCTCTCCCAGAGAACAAGACCTCTCCGTGTAATAGCATGGACTTCTTTTTTACAGGTGGGGGCGGCGATAGGAGCATTCATTAGAAAGGTAGCTAGTACCTGTAATGGATTACATTTAGAAAGTAACCTTCCCAACCCTGTTGATGGCTGAATGTGTGTAGGAGCACCAGTGGCCCCTGGATGGAGTGAAGGCAAGACCAGACTTGTTCCATAAGATCACCAACAAAGTCCTAAATGCAAACTTCTACCGGTAGGTTTATGTTCTCTACATCTTAAAACACATTCTAAAACAACCTCTTCTGTGGATACTGTTATTGGGACCCAGCGAGTAGTTTTTAGTAGCTCTTACACAGTAGTACCCTGCTGT
Source organism: Oncorhynchus keta (assembly GCF_023373465.1). Taxonomy (NCBI): domain Eukaryota; kingdom Metazoa; phylum Chordata; class Actinopteri; order Salmoniformes; family Salmonidae; genus Oncorhynchus; species Oncorhynchus keta. The sequence continues at coordinate 1,453 of NW_026289416.1, forward strand.
TTTTTCACCATCTATTGATTAGTTCTCTGGGGCAACCTCGGCATGTGAAGCAGGTCGTAATGTGGTGGTGACACTTCGCTGTAACTCGGATAGGAGCTCACAAGGAGAACTCACAGTACCCAGGTACTTACTGTCTGTCTGGCTCCTTACCGCTCCTCTTCCCCCTCCCTCTCTCTTTCTCTCTTTCTCTCTTTTCCTCTTTGTGTCTTTCTCAGAAACTGCAGCCTCAATGGAGTTTTCTACTAAAAGGAGCGACTTGAAAGAAGTCCAAGCTCGAAATGAACTGCAAACTGAATTCACAGAAAATCTGAATCCTCTTGTGACTGTCAAATTAGTATGGAGTAGTTTGTTTTTACTCCCAGGCAGCTAGTTATCTAACTCTGTGTGATGGGGCTGCAGGCTGGGGGAATGAAGGAAGCTGAAGACAAACATGGATTTAGCATTCAGATTTGATTAGATTAAATCTCATTGAGACTGTCCTTATAAAGTAATGGTTACATACATAACAGTTACGGTATATTTCTCTGTTGTAGTCAGTGTCCGGCTGGGAGATGTGACGGCTGTACCTCGAGGGCGTGTCCTCAGTATACCGCCACGTACTACCACCAGATAGAGACAGCCTGCAAGGGAGGTGTGTGCGTGTGTTATACTTACCATTCTCTATGTTCAGTTATAAAGCGGGTGGTTCGAGCCCTGAATGCTGATTGGCTGAAAGCCGTGGTATATCAGACCATATACCACGCGTATGACCAAAACATTATTATTACTGTTCTAATTATGTTGGAAACCAGTTTATAATATCAATAAGGCACCTCAGGGGTTTGTGGTATATGGCCAATATACCATGGCTAATGGCTGTATCCAGGCACTCCACATTGCGTTGTGCGTAAGAACAACACTTAGACGTGGTATATTGGCCATATACTACATCCCCCCAGGCCTTATTGCTTAATTATATAATATTACATTTAACTTGATCATTTGTGTGTTCCTGCTCTCTCTTCAGAACTTGCTGTATGTGTGGAATGAACCAAAACTGTGTAGAGCAGGGGTGTCCCTCCCGGAGAACAAGACCTGGCCGTGTAATAGCATGGACTTCTTGGTAAAGATGGGGGCGGCGATAGGAGTATTCACCGCCGCACTGCTCTTCATCACCTGCTACTTCTGGAAGACGAACAAGAGGTAGGAACTGATTCAGTCCTTCACCCCATTAATTCATTCATACTTCTGGAAGAACAAGTACTCTAGGTTGACTTTTCTAAGTCTCCCCCTGTCTCTGATAGGCTGGAGTATAAATTCTCTAAGCTGGTGATGTCGTCCAATAAGGTGTTAACTGCCGGTGGTTGGACAGCTGTGATGGAGGGAGGGATGGGTGGAGGACGAGGTAGTCTACTCCAAAAAAAACATCACTGTTACGCAAACTCAAAGCCATCACATCTAGGGTAAAAACTACACAGAAATCAAACTACATTACCTACGTGTGTGCATTAATTTGCAGGTGCAGAATCTGTTTCTCTCTTGGTAATGCTAGATCACGGACTAACGTGTGTATTTGTCTATTTCATCCACAGGGAAACGGTAGAACTACTCACAGTCAAACGGATTGGTGTTGGGGGTGAAGAAAGAGAACAGGGAGAGAGACCAACCCCCTCAGAGACTTTTTCAACAGATCACCCCTGTTGAGTGTTTGAAACCTTAACACATACATACAGGAGGTTGGTGGCACCTTAATGGGGGAGGAGGGGCTCGTGGTAAAGGTTGGAGTGGAATGGCATGAAATACATCAAACATGGTTTCCATGTGTTTGATGTCAGTCCATTCGCTCCGTTCCGGCCATTACTATGAGCTGTCCTCCCATCAGCAGCCTCCTGTGATACATACACACATTCAGAGTACACAGACCCCCTGAGAGAACACACACCCATAATGCACGCTCACTGACACAAACACAGGTGAAAGGACATTACACCCTTCTTTCATTATCTCTGGATTGTTGGTATATGGCTGGCATGATTTAAGAGTGTGTGTATGGTGTGGTATATGGCTGGCCTGATTTAAGAGGGTGTGTATGGTGTGGTATATGGCTGGCATGATTTAAGAGGGTGTGTATGGTGTGGTATATGGGTGATGTAATTTAAGAGGGTGTGTATGGTGTGGTATATGGGTGGTGTAATTTAAGAGGGTGTGTATGGTGTGGTATATGGGTGGTGTAATTTAAGAGGGTGTGTATGGTGTGGTATATGGGTGATGTGATTTAAGACGGTGTATATGGGTGGTGTAATTTAAGAGGGTGTGTATGGTGTGGTATATGGGTGGTGTAATTTAAGAGGGTGTGTATGGTGTGGTATATGGGTGATGTAATTTAAGAGGGTGTGTATGGTGTGGTATATGGGTGATGTAATTTAAGAGGGTGTGTATGGTGTGGTATATGGGTGGTGTAATTTAAGAGGGTGTGTATGGTGTGGTATATGGGTGGTGTAATTTAAGAGGGTGTGTATGGTGTGGTATATGGGTGATGTAATTTAAGAGGGTGTGTATGGTGTGGTATATGGGTGGTGTAATTTAAGAGGGTGTGTATGGTGTGGTATATGGGTGGTGTAATTTAAGAGGGTGTGTATGGTGTGGTATATGGGTGATGTAATTTAAGAGGGTGTGTATGGTGTGGTATATGGGTGGTGTAATTTAAGAGGGTGTGTATGGTGTGGTATATGGGTGATGTAATTTAAGAGGGTGTGTATGGTGTGGTATATGGGTGATGTAATTTAAGAGGGTGTGTATGGTGTGGTATATGGGTGGTGTAATTTAAGAGGGTGTGTATGGTGTGGTATATGGGTGATGTAATTTAAGAGGGTGTGTATGGTGTGGTATATGGGTGATGTAATTTAAGAGGGTGTGTATGGTGTGGTATATGGGTGGTGTAATTTAAGAGGGTGTGTATGGTGTGGTATATGGGTGATGTAATTTAAGAGGGTGTGTATGGTGTGGTATATGGGTGATGTAATTTAAGAGGTGTGTATGGTGTGGTATATGGGTGGTGTAATTTAAGAGGGTGTGTATGGTGTGGTATATGGGTGATGTAATTTAAGAGGGTGTGTATGGTGTGGTATATGGGTGGTGTAATTTAAGAGGGTGTGTATGGTGTGGTATATGGGTGATGTAATTTAAGAGGGTGTGTATGGTGTGGTATATGGGTGATGTAATTTAAGAGGGTGTGTATGGTGTGGTATATGGGTGGTGTAATTTAAGAGGGTGTGTATGGTGTGGTATATGGGTGATGTAATTTAAGAGGGTGTGTATGGTGTGGTATATGGGTCGTGTAGAGTCTAAATGTGGGATGTTTTTGTGTTATTTTCCGTCACTCTGTTATCAGGTTGCTTTGGTGGCCAAGTTGTTTTTATTCAGGTGTTTTGCCATCTGAGACCAACTTCACACCAACCCTTAAACTCTTTCTTAATAATCTGGATATGAGGAAAGAAAGTGTTCCACGTGCCCTCTGAAAGGCTTGGTGGGATGTTCTTTCTGTCCAATCCTTTGAGATAGAAGTGCACACATAGCCCTAGAAACTCGACCGACTTACACACACACACACACCCTTGTACAGTCTCATCTCAGTCTGACCAGCACCATCGGTGAGCAGTGACACATTTGGTCTGTCTGGTTTGTTTTAGGGGGGCTGTGTAGGCTTTGGGTTACCATGGTGATGTTGAAGAGGGAGTGTCCCTCACCCTCTCCTAGTTCAGTCAGGCGTGGCGATGTTACATTATGCATACGATGATATGATTCTGACATTCTTTCTGTTATTTCAAGTTAAATAAATGGTTTGTGTACACTTTGAATCTGTCCCTTCACTTCTAATGAAGGTCCTGCACACACAAGAAACAGCAAACAACACAGGCGTATCATTTGTTATGGTTTATTATGATGTCATCATGTCTTCATTATTGCACGCATCATGAGCTCTATTGCTTTGTGATTGGCCATTCCAAAGAGGTCAGGGTTCACCTTGACTCCAGATTGTGGAGTAGGGTGAAATTGTCCCTAACCACTGATCTAGGGTCAGATGCATTGTCATCCTCTAATGGTTACAGTTAGAATTGAGGATCTGATCCTAGATCTGTGCTTATAGGAGCAACTTCTACCTCGACTCTGGAATGTTCTGGCCTGTTCCTTTAACATCTGGGGAACACTGGTTAATTCCAGTTTAGAATACGCTGTGAAAGCGAACACATTTGTTAACATTATTAAAGACCCTTTGGACACACTTGGTACCATTAAAATTGACACTGATAATGGTAAAACACTGACTTAACATCACTGTTCTGTTGTACTGATCTACATTGCTAGTGAATGACCAGTCACTTTCATAGCATATTATCATATGTACACATTACAATGCCTGTCATCTGTTGGTCAAGCTAAGTAGTAGTCTTTCAAAGGGAGTAGTTATATGCCTCATATCTCTCCCTCCAACTCTTCCATCTCCTCAAGGCTCCAGTTGTGACAGCCCCATGTCCTTGGCTTGTATATGAGTCCGGCTCTGTTTCCGTGTGCTTGGCCTGTTGGAGTGGGCTCATAGAACCCTTCTTGGCATGATGTGTTGCAGTGGGCTCAGGATCTGTACAGAGCCTGTCTTAAGCTATCTTGGCTCAGACAAGTGCACCAGCAAAGTTTCACAAGATGAGAGAAGGAGACTGGCGTGGGTGACAGAGAAAGATGGGGAGACAAAGGCTGGGAGTGAGATGGAGAGGTGGAATGTGGAGAGAAGAGTTGGCTGAGTCCCGTCATTAGAGAGCCGGTGTAGTAAGATTGAATCCTACTACACCGGCTCTGACGTCGTAGGATGTGGCAGGGCTTAAACTACTATGGACTACTAAGGGAAACCCAGACGCAAGCTGCCCAGTGACGCGAGCCTACCAGACAAGCTAAATGCCTTTACGCTCGCTTCGAGGCAAGCAACACTGAAGCATGCACGAGAGCACCAGTGTTCTGGATGAATGTGTGATAAAGCTCTCGGCAGCCGATGTGAGCAAGACCTTTATTAAACAAGTCAACATTCACAAAGCCAGATGGATTACCAGGACGTGTACTCAAAGCATGCGCGGACCAACTGGCAAGTGTCTTCACTGACATTTTCAACCTCTAAATGACTGAGTCTGTAATACCTACATGTTTCAAGGAGACCACCATAGTCCCTGTGCTCAAAGAAGAGAAGGTAACCTGCCTACATGACTACCGCCCCGTAGAACACTACGTCGGTAGCCATGAAGTGCTTTGAAAGGCTGGTCATGGCTCACATCAACAGCATCCTCCCGGACACCCTAGACCCACTCCACCGCATACCACCCCAACAGATCCACTGATGCCTCAATCGCACTTCACACTGCCCTTTCCCACCTGGATAAAAGGAACCCTATGTGAGAATGCTATTCATTGACTACTTATCAGCGTTCAACACCATAGTGCCCACAAAGTTCATCAGTAATGACCCTGGTACTAAACATCTCCCTCTGCAACTGGATCCTGGACTTCCTGACAGGACGCCCCCAGGTGGTAAGGGTAGGCAACAACACGTCTGCCACGCTGATCCTCAACACTGGGGCCCCTCGGGTGGGTACTTAGTCTCCTCCTGTACTCCCTGTTCACCCACGACTGCGTGGCCAAACACGACTCCAACACCACCATTAAGTTTGCTGACGACACAGTGGTAGGCCTGATCACCGACAACATTTAGACAGCCTATAAGGAGGAGGTCAGAGACCTGGCAGTGTGGTGCCAGGACCACAACCTCTCCCTCAATGACAAAGGAGCTGATGGAAAAAGGAAAAAGCGGGCTGAACAGGCCCCCATTAACATCAACGGGGCTGTCATGGAGCAGGTCGTGATTTCCTTGGTGTCCACATCACCAACGATCTATCATGGTCCAAACACACCAAGACAGTCGTGAAGAGGGCACGACAAAACCTTTCCCCCCTCAGGAGACAGAAAAGATTTGGTATGGGTCCCCAAATCCTCAAAGTTCTACAGCTGCACCATCAAGAGCATTCTGACTGGTTGAATCACTGCCTAGTATGACAACTGCTTGGCATCTGACCATAAGGCACTACAGAGGGTAGTGCGTACGGCCCAGTACATCACTGGGGCCAAGCTTCATGCATTCCTGGACCTATATAATAGGCAGTGTCAGAGGAAAACCCATAATATTGTCAGAGACTCCAGTCACCCAAGTCACTGTTTTCTCTGCTACCTTAAGGCACGCGGTACCGGAGCGCCAAGTCTACCCGCTGTATATAGCCTCATTATTGTTATGTTATTGTGTTTTTATTATTTTTTACTTTAGTTTATTTGGTAAATATTTTCTTAACTCTTCATGAACTGCACTGTTGGTTAAGGGCTTGAAAGTAAGCATTTCACGGTAAGGTCTACTGTGCACTTGTAGTCAGCGCATGTGACAAATAAAGTTTGATTTGAACTTGTGTGAATCAACATCCGCCACCTCTGTTCTTCATGCTTGACTCCCCCATCCCACTCTATCAGAACAAAAGGAATTGTGAAAGTGGATGTTGCAGTGGTTTGCTATAGTGATGTGCAATGCGGGGGAGGGAATAGGAGGGTCTAGTATCTGGTAGGTGCAAGGCTGGGGAGTGAATAGGAGGGTCTAGTACCTGGTAGGTGCAAGGCTGGGGAGTGAATAGGAGGGTCTAGTATCTGGTGGGTGCAAGGCTGGGGAGGGAATAGGAGGGTCTAGTATCTGGTGGGTGCAAGGCTGGGGAGGGAATAGGAGGGTCTAGTATCTGGTGGGTGCAAGGCTGGGGAGGGAATAGGAGGGTCTAGTATCTGGTGGGTGCAAGGCTGGGGAGGGAATAGGAGGGTCTAGTATCTGGTGGGTGCAAGGCTGGGGAGGGAATAGGAGGGTCTAGTATCTGGTGGGTGCAAGGCTGGGGAGGGAATAGGAGGGTCTAGTATCTGGTGGGTGCAATGGGGAGGGAATAGGAGGGTCTAGTATCTGGTGGGTGCAAGGCTGGGGAGGGAATAGGAGGGTCTAGTATATGGTAGGTGCAAGGCTGGGGAGGGAATAGGAGGGTCTAGTATCTGGTGGGTGCAAGGCTGGGGAGGGAATAGGAGGGTCATCTGGTGGGTGCAAGGCTGGGGAGGGAATAGGTCTAATCTGGTGGGTGCAAGGCTGGGGGAGGCAATAGGAGGGTATCTGGTGGGTGCAAGGCTGGGGAGGGAATAGGAGGGTCTAGTATCTGGTAGGTGCAAGGCTGGGGGAGGGAATAGGAGGGTCTAGTATCTGGTGGGTGCAAGGCTGGGGAGGGAATAGGAGGGTCTAGTATCTGGTGGGTGCAAGGCTGGGGAGGGAATAGGAGGGTCTAGTATCTGGTGGGGGAGGGTAGGAGGATCAGTATCTGGTGGGTGCAAGGCAGGGGGGAGGGGAATAGGAGGGTCTAGTATCTGGTGGGTGCAAGGCTGGGGAGGGAATAGGAGGGTCTAGTATCTGGTGGGTGCAAGGCTGGGGAGGGAATAGGAGGGTCTAGTATCTGGTGGGTGCAAGGCTGGGGGAGGAATAGGAGGGTCTAGTATCTGGTGGGTGCAAGGCTGGGGGGGAATAGGAGGGCTAGGGCAAGGCTGGGGAGGGAATAGGAGGGTCTAGTATCTGGTGGGTGCAAGGCTGGGGAGGGAATAGGAGGGTCTAGTATCTGGTGGGTGCAAGGCTGGGGAGGGAATAGGAGGGTCTAGTATCTGGTGGGTGCAAGGCTGGGGAGGGAATAGGAGGGTCTAGTATCTGGTAGGTGCAAGGCTGGGGAGGGAATAGGAGGGTCTAGTATCTGGTGGGTGCAAGGCTGTGGAGGGAATAGGAAGTATCTGGTGGGTGCAAGGCTGGGGAGGGAATAGGAGGGTCTAGTATCTGGTGGGTGCAAGGCTGGGGAGGGAATAGGAGGGTCTATTATCTGGTGGGTGCAAGGCTGGGGAGGGAATAGGAGGGTCTAGTATCTGGTGGTGCAAGGCTGGGGAGGGAATAGGAGGGTCTAGTATCTGGTGGGTGCAAGGCTGGGGAGGGAATAGGAGGGTCTAGTATATGGTAGGTGCAAGGCTGGGGAGTGAATGCATAAGCCTAGGGACAACAAAGCCTCCCAATCTCTGAGCTGTGTGTATGTTAGTGTGTGTCTGGGCTGAACAATGCTGCTCTGCCTCCTGGGCCATGGGATGCTTTTACATAATCCAGGTCCTCTTGGCCTGCTGCAACACACACACAAACTTCTTTAGGTTCGCTCAATCACAGAAACGCTCTCTCCCACTTTGTGTCTGTCTTTCACTATTGCAAAGACTTTGGGGAAATGTTTGACAGGCTCACTGCGTCAGAGGTGCAACACCGGTTATTACACCCCAGGAAATCCTGTTAGCAGAGAGGGGTGTGGCCTCATTCTCCTGGACTCCACTTCCTTAATGTTTCACAATACGGAAAAGTGGGATGAAGGAAAGAAGATGAGGCGACCAGGATAGGAATCCATTTGAGATGCATAAAAAATAACTTCCTCCCACCTGATTTTATATACACAATGAGACGGGGGGGTTATAGTAACACCGGGAGTAGGATGACTTTAACCACAGACACTGCTCTAAGGTCAGTTTTACATCTTTACCCCTACTGGTTAAGGTTAGGCTTGGTGGACTGTAAACGGATCCTAGATCTGTGCCTATAAGGACAGCCTCTACCTGGAGCATAAGTCTAGCAGACACACAGCGCATAGCAGTTAATAGAACATCACATGACAACAGGACACATTGACATGGGAGAACGCACTACCCATTGGTTTAAAGGATGCAGGGAAGATGTGTGTTCAACTAGACTTGTTTGCAGCAAAGTCTTTTCTACAAACCGTGCTTGTGGAATGATTTCAAAGAATGTAAATGCTAAAACATCAATGACTGAGTTTATGATTGTGGCATTGCATCAACAATGTTTCTTTAATATTGACAGTTAAGACTTGGAAAGAGTCACTTTTAATTAACTACCTTGTGTTATCACACAGATGCTAACGTTTGATGCGGAAATACCAGTTAAATAGAAACATTGTTGTAGTACACACGTCTGTTACTATGGCCATCAAGGTAAAGGGACCCTCCTATACAGTGGCTGTTCCATGGAATTAGAATGAGTAGAAGGAACATTCCAGTTCAAAGCCACAGTCCATATTGGGTGGACTGGCTGCCATATTGGGAAAGTTTAATACATATTTGATACTATTCTGCTACAATAAGAGCAAATGTGTGATTCAACATACTATATGAATTTAAAACTATGTCCGTCCGTTCTAGCCCTTCTATTCCTATGGGCTAGTCAACACTCACAGAGCTTCATCCACAGTCAGTCCACAGTAGTGGGAATTCTACTGGAGTTACATAATACTGTCAACATTGTGCTGTTCCAACCATCAGTAATTATATATACAAATATACAGATACAACATACAAATGCATACTGACTGGGTTATTACAATGAGACCTACAAAAAAAAAGCACAAGAGTAGAAAGTCTGTGGGCTATTGCAGGTGAGGCTGTTGCAGCCACTACTCGTACAGAACATCTGTTTTCAGACACCCCTAACACACACACACACACACACTCCTATCACAACTCTAACACGCAAACCTCACAGGCCACATTGTGTGCACGAGTGTTGCAAAATAAATGGACACATACAGTATATATTATTCAATCATTTGGTACGCACCGCTCACGTGCTTGAACGAGCGTCTGCATGAGCGTCTGCATAGCCACACGCTAAAATAGAACTTGGTTCTATTTGAGACGCTCCACGGACTGCAAGTCCCCTCCTGATTGAATATCAGGAAGATACAGACCCACGTGGATGCTTGACAAACACAGGAGGAGAGATTAATTAAATATAACAAAACTAAGTAGGTTTTCATTTTTTATCTGTGGATTAATCGTCAGAGTAGAGGAACAAGACTTTGTATGACTCCGGGTCAAAATGTTAAAGTTAGAAGACCATATGCATGTCAGGTAAAATATCAACCCAATGTGCATCTCCCAGGACTAACTAGCAGTCTCAACAGCTAGCTAGCTAAATGTCCATGAATGTTTCGACCTGCCTCCAAATTAATATCGTTGGTTTTGATATTTCAACCTGCGTGTCACGATCGCGTCTGGTGTGGATGTACAAAATCATCATGCGCGCAATGGCACATGCATTCGCACGCACGTGGCCGGTGTTGTCAGCATTACCTATCACAACCCTAACACACATACCTATCACAACCCTAACACACACACACACCACAACACACTCCTATCGCAACCCTAACACACACACACCACAACACACTCCTATCACAACCCTAACACACACACACACACACACACACACACACACACCACAACACACTCCTATCGCAACCCTAACACACACACACTCCTATCGCAACCCTAACACACACACACACACACACACTCCTATCACACACACTCCTATCACAACCCTAACACATTCCTATCACAACCCTAACACAGTTATAAATAAATTAACACAACCTTTTAACAAAGCTATCAAAAACAAAGCGTCAAAAAATCCTCCTACAAATTTTCTCTTGTTCTTTTGTATGTCTACAACAATGTTGATTCCATGATATGTACAGCACTAGAAAATAATTGAATCATAATGCACACTTTCTACAGACATGAAATGGTACTGTGGTAGTCCACGTGGTGGGAGAAGGGACAGGGGGCACAATGTGTGCCTATTGACTAAGTCTCTGAGGGGTGGGGATAGAGAGGTGAGTGGGTGGGGTCACAGAGAGGAAGTGGTGGAGTCAACAATTTCTCTCCCATTACACACAGTCGGTACATACTGGGCACTCACTGATGTGTGTGTGTGTGAGAGAGAGAGAGAGAGAGAGAGAGAGAGAGAGAGAGAGAGAGAAAATGGGAAGAAAAATATGGAGGAATTTAGTTAAATTATAACTCGGCAACATAAACAAACCATGCACAGTGGTCAGTGTCTATGACCGTAACTGAACCATACCGTGTGAAGCGCATGTGGTGGCAGGACCACTGACACTGAAGCGGTTGATATTGAGGCGGAGACTGGTGACGTTCTTCTGTGGTTGAAACATGATGATGTGAACCTTGGGAGCGAACATACAGCCCAACACCACGAAACCACTGAGACTGACAGAGATACACATGGTGGTGGTCTGGACCTGTAGAGGGAAACAGATCGCATGGTAACTCCATTGGAACAGAGGAGCAGAGGAAGGAAGGATTATTTTTGTGGACATATGCATGAACACACACAAAAGCACACATGCGCGTGATCCTGCTTCACACACACCCTACCTGACTAATCACAAAGTCAGATTAATGAGACCACAGGAGCGGTTTATTTTTTCCACAGCCTAGGGCTGTGTGTGTTTGTGTGTGTGTGTGTGTACCATGCTCTCACCCTGTAGTCACTGGATGTGACGTAGAATATGGGCAGGAAGGCTAGCCAGATGATACAGGTTGTGTACATGGTAAATCCTATGAATTTAGCCTCATTGAAGTTCTCTGGACACTTCCTGGTCTTGAAGGCATAACTAGATCAGATAAAGGACACGAAAAGAAAGACTAAATAATCCTTCAAGTCAAAAGATAAACAGAATAATACATCTTGAGAAGTACACACACACACACACACACCACCTACACGGTACACAGGATGACCAGGAGCACGTCATATACTAGTGACAGCAGCATGCTGGAGTCACGGACGTTACACTTCAGGATCACTGTCTGCCGTCGCTCCGGTAACGTAAATCTCCTGGTACCAGGAACCTCCAGCAGCAACCACACAGACACCATCACTAACTGGACCGATATCAGACTGAGACAGATAAACACCTGGGGAGAGGAGGGCAAGGGGGAAGGGGACACCATCAGACAGAGGAACACCATCATCTGAGCTATAACTTCCGTCCCTACCTTCCTCCCCTCCCCTTCCCTCTATCCCTGTTTGATTGACAGCTAGGATGACCTCTGACCTGAGAGGTGGGGCTTATGAAGCGAGGCCTTGTGGTCCCGCCCCCGTCCTTTACCCCGCTGAAGATCCGGGCGATCCGATTGGTCTTAGTGAGCAGGGCTGAGTAGCAGACAGCGAATGAGGTGCTTAGGCCGAGGCGTCGCATGGCGCAGATAGTAGGAGAGGGCTTGGCCAGGAAGAGGAAGGTGAGGGAGTAGGACATGAAGACACCCAGCAGCAGGATGTAACACAACTCTCTGCCTGACGCCTTCACCAGGGGCGTGTTGTTGTGTCTCACAAACACCCAGAACACCAGAGATGTACAGAGGAACCTGCAGAGGGAGAGTAAATCAGTTTCAGTTGATTTTATTGAATCCCTTAATTCGACTAGAATTTGTACGAGGCCTAAACAAAAGCCTGTACTTTACACCTATGCCTTTTGTATGTCTTTGATCGGGTTCAAGTCCGGGCTCTGGCTGGGCCACTCAAGGCCATTCAGAGACTTGTCCTGAAGCCACTCCTGCGGTGTGTTGGCTGTGTGCTTAGGGTCGTTATCCTGTTGGTAGGTGAACCTTCACCCCATTCTGAGGTCCTTAGCGCTCTGGAGCAGTTTTCGTCAAGGATCTCTCTGTAATTTACCCCGTGTCCATCTTTCCCTCAATCCTGACTAGTCTCCCAGTCCCTGCTGCTGAAAAACACCCCCAGAACATGATGCGCCTACCACCATGCTTCACCGTAGGGATGGTGCCAGGTTTCTTTCAGACATGAGGCTTGCCATTTTTTTTTTTTTTGTGAATTTCACCCTTTTTCGTGGTATCAAATTGTTAGTAGTTACTATCTTGTCTCATCGCAACGACTCCCGTACGGCTCGGGAGAGATGAAGTTCGAAAGTTATGCGTCCTCCGAAACACAACCCAACCAAGCCGCACTGCTTCTTAACACAGTGCGCATCTAACCCAGAAGCCAGCCGCACCAATGTGTCGGAGGAAACACTGTGCACCTGGCGACCTTGGTTAGCATGCACTGCGCCGGCCCGCCACAGGAGTTGCTGGTGCACCTGGAAAAAATTAAATCTTGGTTTCATCAGACTTGAGAAGGGTTAGCCAAGGCCCTTCTCCCCCAATTGCTCAGTTTGGACAGCTCTAGGAATAGTTTTGGTGGTTCCAAACTTCTTCCATTTAAGAATGATGGAGGCCACTGTGTTCTTTGGGACCTTCAATGCTGAAGACATTTTTTGGTACCGTTCCCCAGACCTGTGCCTCGACACAATCCTGTCTCAGAGCTCTACAGACAATTCCTTTAACCTCATGGCTTGGTTTTTGCTCTGACATGCACTGTCAGCTGTGGGAACTTATATAGGCAGGTGTGTACCTTTCCAAATCATGTCCAATCCATTGAATTTACCACAGGTGGTTTTCCAATCAAGTTGTAGAAATATCTCAAGGATGATCAATGGAAACAGGATGCACCTGAGCTCAATTTCAAGTCTCATAACAAACGGTCTGAACACTTACGTAAATCAGGCATGTTTTATAAATTTGCAAAAAGTTCGAAAAACCAGTTTTTCGCTTTGTCATTATGGGGTATTGTGTGTAGATTGATGGTGATACAAATATATATATATATTTTATAGAATAAGGCTGTAACTTAACCAAATGTGTAAAAGGGAATGGGTCTGAATGCACTATATATATATATACCAACTGGTGATACTTATCCCTCTTCCTCTCCTCTAAAGTCTAAAGTCTCACCCGACAATGGCGATGCTGATGGGTCCGATGGCCCAGGCGTCCTCCCACATGATGTAGTCCTCGGGCAGGTCATAGCAGAAAGTGAGGTCTTCACTGGGCCACTGGCCGGGGGCGCAGGGCGAACAGGTGAACTCATCAGCTAGGTACTCATGAGCCTCACATGCAGTACAGATCCAACAACAGTACTCTCCTACAAGATACAGGTATAAAACATATGCATTAACTTAGGCAGAGTTTATGTTAGAAAAGGAAACTAGGTTGTTTACATGAACGCCAGCTAAAATTATTTCATTCTCCAAAACAAATTACATGAAAACTTCTATTAGTGCTGTCACTAGATCGCAGTGAGCAGCCTGCTCAATGCCCTATGTGTGTGTGTGTGTGTGTGTGTGTGTGTGTGTGTGTGTGTGTGTGTGTGTGTGTGTGTGTGTGTGTGTGTGTGTGTGTGTGTGTGTGTCTGTGTGTGTTCCTCACCAGCCTGCATCTTCTTCATCTCATTGCGGGCACATGGGTCACTGCACTGGGATGGGGCACCACCTCCCTTGGCCAGCGAATCAGGTCACTGCTCAGGCTCAGAGTCTCCGCCCACTCACCGATGGGCACGTAGCCATAGCGATCAGCGTTGCGCTGGTAACTGAAGATGTTGTAACGTCCCATCCCGTCGCCATAGGGATCAAACTTCACCACAGTCTCACTGCCGAGAGGAGAGAAGGGAGCTGAGAGGGAGATAAGGATAAGGGGAAAGAGAAAGAGACAGTGAGAAAGAGAGAGGAGGGGTGGAAGGGTGAAAGAGAATGGTAGGGTATGAGAGGAGAGAGATCGGAAGAGAAGATAAGAAACAGAATGGAACGAGTATCAGGATTTCATTTCATTTGAAGTCGATTTGAAGAAAGCAGTGTCACAGAGGAGTGTAATGAATTCCAAGACATAAATTACATACAAAGCCAGTCGAAGTGACAAAGTGAGAATGTAGCAAGTGTATCTAGTGGTTTAAACGTGTGTTACAGCATCTCACTGAGGTCAATATACTGTACACAGCAACATAACTGCAGAGAGTAAGAGTGTTACACCAGTGTTAACTAACCTGGTTTGAATCCTTGGGGAGCTAACACAAGTCTTCAGGTTTCAGGAAAGGTTACTCATCTCCTCACTACAAGATAAAACATGACCTCTGAGGGATGCTTAAACATAGCTGAGACTGTGTTATATATAGACCCTGTGTTATATATAGACACTGTGTTTTATATAGACACTGTTTTTTATATAGACCCTGTGTTTTATATAGACCCTGTGTTTTATATAGACACTGTGTTTTATATAGACCCTGTGTTTTATATAGACACTGTGTTTTATATAGACACTGTGTTTTATATAGACCCTGTGTTTTATATAGACACTGTGTTTTATATAGACCCTGTGTTTTATATAGACACTGTGTTTTATATAGACACTGTGTTTTATGTAGACCATGTGTTATATATAGACCCTGTGTTTTTATATAGACCCTGTGTTTTATATAGACACTGTGTTATATATAGATGCTGTGTTTTACAGACACTGTGTTTTATATATAAACACTGTGTTATATATAGACCCTGTGTAATATATAGACCGTGTTTTATATAGACCCTGTGTTATATATAGACCCTGTGTTATATATAGACCCTGTGTTTTATATAGACATTGTGTTTTATATAGACCCTGTGTTTTATATAGACCCTGTGTTATATATAGACACTGTGTTTTATATAGACACTGTGTTTTAAATAGACCCTGTGTTTTATATAGACATTGTGTTTTATATAGACACTGTGTTTTATAAAGACACTGTGTTTTATGTAGACCCTGTGTTATATATAGACCCTGTGTTATATATAGACCCTGTGTTATATATAGACCCTGTGTTTTATATAGACACTGTGTTATATATAGACCCTGTGTTTTATATCAATCCTGTGACACTTTTATATATACACTGTGTTATATATAGACCCTCTGTTTCATGTAGACATTGTGTTTTATATATAGACCCTGTGTTTTATATAGACCCTGTGTTTTATATATAGACCGTGTTTTATATAGACCCTGTGTTAAATATAGACCCTGTGTTAAATATAGACCCTGTGTTTTATATAGACCCTGTGTTAAATATAGACCCTGTGTTAAATATAGACCCTGTGTTTATATATAGACCCTGTGTTTTATAGACACTGTGTTATATATAGATCCTGTGTTTTATATAGACCCTGTGTTATATATAGACCCTGTGTTATATATAGACCCTGTGTTTTATATAGACCCTGTGTTTTATATAGACAGGATCAGGATCAGGTCATATAATGACTACCATCTACTGTACACGTGGTATTCTAGAGGAGACAAGGGTCAGGTGATTTTAATTCAAATATATTCTTAATTTAACCAGTCAATTCAGTTAAGAACAAATTCTTATTTACACTGAAGTTCTACCCCGCCAAATCTGGACTACGCCGGCCAATTGTGCGCGCCCTATGTGACTCCCAATCACAGCTGGATGTGACACAGCCTGGGTCCGAACCAGGGACTGTAGTGATACCTCTTGCACTGAGATGCAGTGCCTTAGATGACTGCGTCACTTGGTAGGTTAAGCCTATCCCTGGGTTATGCATGTATGTTGGTAACATGCATCCCTCATCCTGCTCTTGTCCTTTTACACTTATAAGATCGGATCAAAATCAGTTCCCAATACATCTTTTAATTGTCTACATCTGTCCGAAAATGTGGGCACCACCAGAATAAGGACATACAGTGCATTCGAAAGTACTAAAGTCCCTTCCACATTTTAATACGTTCCACCCATATTCTAAAATGGATGAAATCATTTTTCCTCATCAATCTACACACAATACCCCATAATGACAAAGCAAAAACAAGTTTTTAGACATTTTTGCAAATGTATATACATAAGCATTCAGACCCTTTACTCAGTACTTTGTTGAAGCACCTTCGCAGCAATTTCAGCCTCGAGTCTTCTTGGGCATGACGCCACAAGCTTGGCATACCTGTATTTGGAGAGTTTCTCCCATTCTTCTCTGCAGATCCTCTCAAGCTCTGTCAGGATGGATGGGAGCATCGCTGCACAGCTATTTTCAGGTCTCTCCAGAGATGTTCCATTGTTCAAGTCCGGGCTCTGGCTGGGCCACTCAAGGCCCTTGTCCCGAAGCCACCCTCCTGCGTTGTCTTGGCTGTGTGCTCAGGGTCATTGTCCTGTTGAAGGTGAACCTTTGCCCCAGTCTGAGGGGTCCTGAGCACTCTGGAACAGTTTTCATCAAGGATATTCTGTACTTTGCTCTATTCATCTTTCCCACAATCCTGACTAGTCTCCCAGTCCCTGCCACTGAAAAACATACCAATAACATGATGCTGCCACCATCATGCTTCAACGTAGGGATGGTGCCAGGGTTACTCCAGACATGACACTTGGCATCAGGCCAAAGACTTCAATCTTGGTTTCATCAGACCAGAGAATATTGTTTCTAATGGTCTGAGAGTTCTTTAGCTGCCTTTCATCAAACTCCAAGATGGCTGTCATGTGCTTTAACTGAGGAGTGGCTTCTTTCTGGACATTCTAACACAAAGGCGTAATTGGTGGAGAGCTGCAGAGATGGTTGTCCTTCTGGAAGGTTCTCCTCTCTTCACAGAGGTACTCTGGACGTCTGTCAGAGTGACCATTGGGTTCTTGGTCCCCTTCCTGACCAAGGCCCTTGTCCCCCGATTTCTCCGTTTGGCTGAGCTGCCAGGTCTAAGAAGAGTCTTAGTTGTTCCTAACTTCCTCCATTTAAGAATAATGGAAGCTCCTGGGTTCTTGCGGACATTCAATGCTGCTACTGCAGAAATGTTTTGGTACCCTTCCCCAGATCTGTGTCTTGACACAATCCTGTCTCGGAGCACTACGGACAATTCATTTGACCTCATGGCTTGGTTTTTGCTCTGACATGCACTGTCAACTGTGATATAGACAGGTGTGTTCCTTTCAAAATCATGTCCAATCAATTTAATTTACCACAGGTGGACTTCAATAAAGTTGTAGAAACAACTCAAGGATGATAAATGGAAACAGGATGCACCTGAGCTCAATTTCGAGTCTCATAGCAAAGGGTCTGAATACTTCTGTAAATATGGTATTTCTGTTTTTTAATCTTAATACATTTTCAAAAAATAAATAAAAACCTGTTTTCGCTTTGTCATTGTGGGGTATTGTTTGTAGATTGCTGAGAAAAAAAAAGTATTTTATCAATTTAAGAATAAGGCTGTAGCGTTACAAAATGTGGGAAAAGTCAAGGCATCTGAATCATTTCCAAATGGAAGCATGATAGCACCAGGTATAAACAGGGCTTCTGTGTTGGTAGGCTCTTTTAGGACCTTTGTGGCAGATACGCTGACTGAGACTAAAGCTGATATTGTTGTGTGTGAGTGTGTGTTTGTGTGCTGACTAGGACTAGAAGAAGAATGGAGTGTCAGACCAGAGAGGTTATGAAATCCATTTATCACAAAGACAACCTACTTCTCTTCCCCACTCCTTTTATGCCTCTTTCCATCTCCCTCTCTCTCTCCCTCATTCTCTCTCCTGCTCTGTCTCTCTCTGCTTTAGGATATTGGGAGTGTTTAGGCTTCTTCCAGAGATAAACATTAAATGATTTAAACAAGGTAAAGCTGATAAGATAGTCCATATCTATATAATAAAGCAAAATAGCCACATGCACGCACACACACATTCACACACACATTCACACACACACTTGCTGACAGTCAATACATAACTGCATAACACTGTAAGATACAAACACTGCAACACTGCAAGATTAGTTGTTTTTTATCGCTTTGGTACTATTTTCACAACAATGTGGTGAATTGCCAAAACTCTGAGTACAAAACTCATGCGGACGTGTTTTTAGAGCTCTCGGCTTAACTTCTTTTAATCTCTTATTTTTCATCCTCGAAACACGAACAGCAAATTTTCTTGAACAATTTCAGGCGTATCTACAATCATTATGAATCGACATAAACATAGTCCTCCTAAAACAAGAAGAACATCTCACATCAACAACGTGGTCCAGGCTAGTCTGTCACGCCTGCTCTCGCTCTTCGTCCCCTGGCGCTCGAGGTGCCAGGATCCCCAGCATTACGCACTCAAGCCACCATCAGTACGCACACCTGCCTTCCCCTGTCACGCGCATCAGCGATCAATGGACTCACATGGACTCAATTCCTTGTGTAATTACCTTACCTATATCTGTCTCTTCCCAAACTCTGTTCCCTGATTCGGGATTAATTGTCTCATGTCCGTGTTACCCGTGTTCCGACGCTGTTCCTGTCTTGTTTCCTTGTCTGTTCCCGAATAATTGTCAGGCTCCCCGTACCTGCTTCTGCTGTCCGGCGTCCGCCCTTACATAGGCTAGTTAGCCCTGCTAATTCAGCCAGCTACACTAACCCAGTTAGCCCTGCTAATTCAGCCAGCTACACTAACCCAGTTAGCCCTGCTAATTCAGCCAGCTACACTAACCCAGTTAGCCCTGCTAATTCAGCCAGCTACACTAACCCAGTTAGCCCTGCTAATTCAGCCAGCTACACTAACCCAGTTAGCCCTGCTAATTCAGCCAGCTACACTAACCCAGTTAGCCCCGCTAATTCAGCCAGCTACACTAACCCAGTTAGCCCCGCTAATTCAGCCAGCTACACTAACCCAGTTAGCCCCGCTAATTCAGCCAGCTACACTAACCCAGTTAGCCCTGCTAATTCAGCCAGCTACACTAACCCAGTTAGCCCTGCTAATTCAGCCAGCCAGCTACACTAACCCAGTTAGCCCTGCTAATTCAGCCAGCTACACTAACCCAGTTAGCCCTGCTAATTCAGCCAGCTACACTAACCCAGTTAGCCCCGCAAGCTCCTCACACCACGAGTCCGACATGAAAATCAACAATGTAGACGACAAAAACATTTTCCACCAAACTCGAAGGTGACCTAACATGGATTGGTGAGGTTAAACGTGACCTTCAAGCCTACTCTACACGCTTGGACGAAGCAGAGGAATGCATTAGCACGGTGGTCACTGTCAAAACAACGACAGAAAAGTTGAAAGTTGACCTTACTTCAAAACTGAACTTGCTCAAGAACAACCAGAGGAGGTCTAATTTGAAACGGGTTAATCTACCTGAAAAAGTGGAAAATAGTGACCCAGTTGCATTTCTCGAGAGATTGCTATTTATACTGATAGCCTCCTTCCTGGTGAAGTCACAATGTCAGGGAATTTTAATTGCACTCTTGATCCTCATCTAGATCGCTCCTCTGGTTTAGACACCTCCCACTCGTAGAGTAGAACGAGATTACCTTGGAGGAATCAGAACCCGAGTAAAAGGGATTATTCAGGTTACTCGTCGAAATGTAAATCATATTCTAGTATAGACTACTTATATGTTTCTTGCTCATTGATTCCCAATGTAGCAGGAAGTACAGTGCCTTGCGAAAAGTATTCGGCCCCCTTGAACTTTGCAACCTTTGCCACATTTCAGGCTTCAAACATAAAGATATAAAACTGTATTTTTTGTGAAGAATCAACAACAAGTGGGACACAATCATGAAGTGGAACGACATTTATTGATATTTCAAACTTTTTAACAAATCAAAAACTGAAAAATTGGGCGTGCAAAATTATTCAGCCCCTTAAGTTAATAGTTTGTAGCGCTCACCTTTGCTGCGATTTACAGCTGTAAGTCGCTTGGGGTATGTCTCTATCAGTTTTGCACATCGAGAGGCTGACATTTTTTCCCATTCCTCCTTGCAAAACAGTTCGAGCTCAGTGAGGCTGGATGGAGTGCATATAGATGTTTATTTTACATTGAACACTAACCAAACTTCAGCAAGTACCAGATGGGAGGCTTTCTAAAGCATATATTAGGGGAAAATTATACGTTTGTCACGCCCTGACCTTAGAGAGCTTTCTATGTCTCTATTTTGGTTTGGTCAGGTGTG
This sequence comes from Oncorhynchus keta, assembly GCF_023373465.1. Lineage (NCBI taxonomy): Eukaryota > Metazoa > Chordata > Actinopteri > Salmoniformes > Salmonidae > Oncorhynchus > Oncorhynchus keta. Next base: position 22,231 of record NW_026289416.1, read on the forward strand.
ATTTGGGTGGGCATTCTATGTTCCTTTTTCTATGTTTTGTATTTCTTTGTTTTGGTTGGTATGGTTCTCAATCAGGGACAGCTGACTATCGTTGTCTCTGATTGGGAACCATACTTAGATAGCTTTTTCCCACCTATGTTTTGTGGGTAGTTGTTTTCTGTTTAGTGTTCTGCACCTGACAGGACTGTTTCTGGTTTTGTTTATTCACTTTGTTATTTTTGTTCTAGTGTTCAGTTTAATAAAATCATGAACACTTACCACGCTGCGCTTTGGTCCAATTCTTCCTCATCACACAAC
>NW_026289417.1:0-5185 GCF_023373465.1 Oncorhynchus keta
ACGAGTCTGTCGGTGGGATGAGACTGGGGGACCATACGAGTCTGTCGGCGGGTTGAGACTGGGGGACATACCAGTCTGTCGGTGGGTTGAGACTGGGGACATACCAGTCTGTCGGCGGGTTGAGACTGGGGGACCTACGTGTCTGTCGGGCGGGTTGAGACTGGGGGACCTACGAGTCTGTCGGGTGGGTTGAGACTGGGGGACCTACGAGTCTGTCCATGGTTGAGACTGGGGGACCTACGAGTCTGTCGGGGTGGGTTGAGACTGGGGGACCTAAGGAGTCTGCTGGCGGGTTGAGACTGGGGACCTAATGAGTCTGTCGGTGGGTTGAGACTGGGGGGGACCTGGCTGAGTAAGGGGGTTGAGACTGGGGACATACCAGTCTGTCGGTATGTGGTTGAGACTGGGGGACATACGAGTCTGTCGGGCGGGTTGAGACTGGGGACCTACGAGTCTGTCGGCGGGTTGAGACTGGGGACCTACGAGTCTGTCGGCGGGTTGAGACTGGGGACCTACGAGTCTGTCGGCGGGGTTGAGACTGGGGGACCCACAGTCTGTCGGTGTTGAGACTGGGGGACCTTGAGTCTGTCGGCGTGGTTGAGACTGGGGACCTACGAGTCTGTAAGGGGTTGAGACTGGGGGACATACCAGTCTGTCGGGTTGAGACTGGGGGACATACGAGACTGGGGGACATAATGAGACTGGGGGACCTACGAGTCTGTCGGGTGGGCTGAGACTGGGGGGACTGGGGGACCTACGAGTCTCTCGGTGGGTTGAGACTGGGGACATAATGAGTCTGTCGCGGGTTGAGACTGGGGACATACGAGACTGGGGGACCTACGAGTCTGTCGGTGGGTTGAGACTGGGGGACCTACGAGTCTGTCGGCGGGTTGAGACTGGGGGACCTACGAGTCTGTCGGTGGGTTGAGACTGGGGGACATACCAGTCTGTCGGCGGGTTGAGACTGGGGACCTACGAGTAAGGGGGTTGAGACTGGGGGACATACCAGTCTGTCGGCGGGTTGAGACTGGGGGACATACCAGTCTGTCGGTGGGTTGAGACTGGGGGACCTACGAGTCTGTCGGCGGGTTGAGACTGGGGGACCTACGAGTCTGTCGGCGGGTTGAGACTGGGGGACATACGAGACTGGGGGACATACGAGACTGGGGGACCTACGAGTCTGTCGGTGGGTTGAGACTGGGAGACCTACGAGACTAGGGGACCTACGAGTCTGTCGGTGGGTTGAGACTGGGGGACATACGAGTCTGTCGGCGGGTTGAGACTGGGGGACCTACGAGTCTGTCGGTGGGTTGAGACTGGGGGACATACCAGTCTGTCGGTGGGATGAGACTGGGGGAAATACGAGTCTGTCGGTGGGTTGGTACTGGGGGCATACGAGACTGGGGGACATATGAGTCTGTCGGTGGGATGAGACTGGGGGACATACGAGTCTGTCGGTGGGATGAGACTGGGGGACATACGAGTCTGTCGGTGGGTTGGTACTGGGGACATACTAGTCTGTCGGTGCGTTGGTACTGGGGGACATATGAGACTGGGGGACCTAAGAGTCTGTCGGTGGGTTGGTACTGGGGGACCTAAGAGTCTGTCGGTGGGTTGGTACTTGGGGACATACGAGTCTGTCGGTGGGATGAGACTGGGGGACATACGAGTCTGTCGGTGGGATGAGACTGGGGGACATACGAGTCTGTCGGTGGGATGAGACTGGGGGACCTACGAGACTGGGGGACCCACGAGTCTGTCGGTGGGATGAGACTGGGGGACATACTAGTCTGTCGGTGGGTTGAGACATGGGGACCTCACAGTAAGGGGAGTTGAGACTGGGGGACCTACAGTAGGGGTTGAGACTGGGGGACATACCAGTCTGTCGGTGGAGTTGGTACTGGGGGACCTACGAGTAAGGGAGGTTGAGACTGGGGGACCTACGAGTCTGTCGGCGGAGTTGGACTGGGGGACCTACGAGTCTGTCGGTGGGTTGGTGACTGGGGACATACCAGTCTGTCGGTGGGTTGAGTACTGGGGGACCTACGAGTCTATAGGGGGTTGAGACTGGGGGACCTACGAGTCTGTCGGTGGGTTGAGTACTGGGGGACATACCAGTCTGTCGGTGGGTTGGTACTGGGGGACCTACGAGTCTGTCGGTGGGTTGGAGACTGGGGGACCTACGAGTCTGTCGGCGGGTTGAGACTGGGGGACCTACGAGTCTGTCGGTGGGTTGGTACTTGGGACATACCAGTCTGTCGGTGGGTTGGTACTGGGGGACCTACGAGTCTGTCGGCGGGTTGAGACTGGGGGACATACGAGTATGTCGGTGGGATGAGACTGGGGGACATACAAGTGTGTCGGTGGGTTGAGACTGGGGGTCATACCAGTCTGTTGGTGGGTTGGTACTGGGGGTCATACCAGTCTGTCGGTGGGTTGAGACTGGGGGACCTACGAGTCTGTCGGTGGGTTGAGACTGGGGGACATACCAGTCTGTTGGTGGGTTGGTACTGGGGGTCATACCAGTCTGTCGGTGGGTTGAGACTGGGGGACCTACGAGTCTGTCGGTGGGTTGAGACTGGGGGACATACTAGTCTGTTGGTGGGTTTGTACTGGGGGTCATACCAGTCTGTCGGTGGGTTGAGACTGGGGGACATACCAGTCTGTCGGTGGGTTGAGACTGGGGGACCTACGAGTCTGTCGGCGGGTTGAGACTGGGGGACCTACGAGTCTGTCGGTGGGTTGAGACTGGGGGACCTACGAGTCTGTCGGTGGGTTGAGACTGGGGGACATACCAGTCTGTCGGTGGGTTGAGACTGGGGGACATACCAGTCTGTCGGTGGGATGAGACTGGGGGACATACGAGTCTGTCGGTGGGTTGGTACTGGGGGCATACGAGACTGGGGGACATATGAGTCTGTCGGTGGGATGAGACTGGGGGACATACGAGTCTGTCGGTGGGATGAGACTGGGGGACATACGAGGCTGTCGGTGGGTTGGTACTGGGGACATACTAGTCTGTCGGTGCGTTGGTACTGGGGGACATATGAGACTGGGGGACCTAAGAGTCTGTCGGTGGGTTGGTACTGGGGACATACTAGTCTGTCGGTGGGATGAGACTGGGGGACATACGAGTCTGTCGGTGGGATGAGACTGGGGGACATACGAGTCTGTCGGTGGGATGAGACTGGGGGACATACGAGTCTGTCGGTGGGTTGGTACTGGGGACATACTAGTCTGTCGGTGCGTTGGTACTGGGGGACATATGAGACTGGGGGACCTAAGAGTCTGTCGGTGGGTTGGTACTGGGGGACCTAAGAGTCTGTCGGTGGGATGAGACTGGGGGACATACGAGTCTGTCGGTGGGATGAGACTGGGGGACATACGAGTCTGTCGGTGGGTTGAGACTGGGGGACATACGAGTCTGTCGGTGGGATGAGACTGGGGGACCTACGAGTCTGTCGGTGGGATGAGACTGGGGGACATATGAGACTGGGGGACCCACGAGTCTGTCGGTGGGATGAGACTGGGGGACATACTAGTCTGTCGGTGGGTTGAGACTGGGGGACCTACGAGTAAGGGGGTTGAGACTGGGGGACCTACGAGTAAGGGGGTTGAGACTGGGGGACATACCAGTCTGTCGGTGGGTTGGTACTGGGGGACCTACGAGTCTGTCGGTGCGTTGGTACTGGGGGACATATGAGACTGGGGGACATACGAGTCTGTCGGTGGGTTGGTACTGGGGACATACCAGTCTGTCGGTGGGTTGGTACTGGGGGACCTACGAGTAAGGGGGTTGAGACTGGGGGACCTACGAGTCTGTCGGCGGGTTGAGACTGGGGGACCTACGAGTCTGTCGGTGGGTTGGTACTGGGGACATACCAGTCTGTCGGTGGGTTGAGACTGGGGGACATACCAGTCTGTCGGTGGGTTGAGACTGGGGGACATACCAGTCTGTCGGTGGGTTGAGACTGGGGGACCTACGAGTCTGTCGGTGGGTTGAGACTGGGGGACCTACGAGTCTGTCGGTGGGTTGAGACTGGGGGACCTACCAGTCTGTCGGTGGGTTGAGACTGGGGGACCTACGAGTCTGTCGGTGGGTTGAGACTGGGGGACATACGAGTCTGTCGGTGGGTTGGTACTGGGGGACATACGAGTCTGTCGGTGGGTTGGTACTCATACAAAACGTTTCCTCTTACGTGTTCATATAGACATCAAGTACATTTCTCCCCAGAACAGACTGTGATTGTCTTACTGCAACTAGCGCTGTTTATCATCTATGGGCCCCATTCATTAACTTGTGCCTGAATCTGATTTGAATCTGATTTGACCTCACAAAGCATTCTGTCTTTTCTCTCTAGATCACATGACGTTGTCTGCATCCCACATAGCACCCTCTTCTCTATACAGTACACTACCTTTCGCTAGAGCCCTATGGGAATAAGGTGCTATTTGGGATGTTGACAAAGAGGTGTTTTGTCCCCCTGTTCCCTGTGACAGTGACATTCTCTTCCCCCCTCCGCAAGAGGCGGGGCCCGGATCATTCACATCTACATTACCTCAGTCTAGAAGAAGCAGCAGCAGCAGCTACATCACCTCAGGCTAGAAGCAGCAGCAGCTACATCCCCTCAGGCTAGAAGCAGCAGCAGCTACATCGCCTCAGTCTAGAAGAAGCAGCAACAGCAGCTACATCCCCTCAGTCTAGAAGAAGCAGCAACAGCAGCTACATCCCCTCAGTCTAGAAGAAGCAGCAGCAGCAGCTACATCACCTCAGGCTAGAAGCAGCAGCAGCTACATCCCCTCAGGCTAGAAGCAGCAGCAGCTACATCCCCTCAGGCTAGAAGCAGCAGCAGCTACATCGCCTCAGTCTAGAAGCAGCAGCTACATCACCTCAGTCTAGAAGCAGCAGCAGCTACATCACCTCAGTCTAGAAGCAGCAGCAGCTACATCACCTCAGTCTAGAAGCAGCAGCAGCTACATCACCTCAGTCTAGAAGCAGCAGCTACATCACCTCAGTCTAGAAGCAGCAGCTACATCACCTCAGTCTAGAAGCAGCAGCAGCTACATCCCCTCAGGCTAGAAGCAGCAGCAGCTACATCACCTCAGGCTAGAAGCAGCAGCAGCTACATCACCTCAGTCTAGCAGCAGCAGCAGCTACATCACCTCAGGCTAGAAGCAGCAGCAG
>NW_026289418.1:0-4777 GCF_023373465.1 Oncorhynchus keta
ACATTTACATTACATTTAAGTCATTTAGCAGACGCTCTTATCCAGAGCGACTCTACAAATTGGTGCATACACCTTATGACAACCAGTGGAACAGCCACTTGCATCTAAATCTTTTTGGGGGAGAAGGGGGGTGAGAAGGATTACTTACCCTTACTTACCCCTATCCTAGGTATTCCTTGAAGAGGTGGGGTTTCAGGTGTCTCCGGAAGGTGGTGATTGACTCCGCTGTCCTGGCGTCGTGAGGGAGTTTGTTCCCATTGGGGGCCAGAGCAGCGAACAGTTTTGACTGGGCTGAGCGGGAACTGTACTTCCTCAGTGGTAGGAGGCGAGCAGGCCAGAGGTGGATGAACGCAGTGCCCTTGCTTGGGTGTAGGGCCTGATCAGAGCCTGGAGGTACTGAGGTGCCGTTCCCCTCACAGCTCGTGGGCAAGCACCATGGTCTTGTAGCGGATGCGAGCTTCAACTGGAAGCCAGTGGAGAGAGTGGAGGAGCGGGGTGATCGTGAGAGAACTTGGGAAGGTTGAACACCAGACGGGCTGCGGCGTTCTGGATGAGTTAGGAGGTTTAATGGCACAGGCAGGGAGCCCAGCCAACAGCGAGTTGCAGTAATCAAGACGGGAGATGACAAGTGCCTGGATTAGGACCTGCGCCGCTTCCTGTGTGAGGCAGGGTCGTACTCTGCGGATGTTGTAGAGCATGAACCTACAGGAACGGGACACCGCCTTGATGTTAGTTGAGAACATCAGGGTGTTGTCAGGATCACGCCAAGGTTCTTAGCGCTCTGGGGGAGGAGGACACAATGGAGTTGTCAACACGTGATGGCGAGATCATGGAGCGGGCAGTCCTTCCCGGGAGGAAGAGGAGCTCCGTCTTGCTGAGGTTCAGCTTGAGGTGGTGATCCGTCATCACACTGATATGTCTGCCAGACATGCAGAAGTACGATTCGCCACCTGGTCATCAGAAGGAAAAGGAGAAGATTAATTGTGTGTCGTCTGCATAGCAATGATAGGAGAGACCATGTGAGGTTATGACAGAGCCAAGTGACTTGGTGTATAGCGAGAATAAGAGAGGGCCTAGAACAGAGCCCTGGGGGACACCAGTGGTGAGAGCGCGTGGTGAGGAGACAGATTCTCGCCACGCCACCTGGTAGGAGCGACCTGTCAGGTAGGACGCAATCCAAGCGTGGGCCGCGCCGGAGATGCCCAACTCGGAGAGGGTGGAGAGGAGGATCTGATGGTTCACAGTATCGAAGGCAGCCGATAGGTCTAGAAGGATGAGAGCAGAGGAGAGAGAGTTAGCTTTAGCAGTGCGGAGCGCCTCCGTGATACAGAGAAGAGCAGTCTCAGTTGAATGACTAGTCTTGAAACCTGACTGATTTGGATCAAGAAGGTCATTCTGAGAGAGATAGCGGTAGAGCTGGCCAAGGACGGCACGCTCAAGAGTTTTGGAGAGAAAAGAGAGAAGGGATACTGGTCTGTAGTTGTTGACATCGGAGGGATCAAGTGTAGGTTTTTTTCCAGAAGGGTGCAACTCTCGCTCTCTTGAAGACGGGAGGACGTAGCCAGCGGTCAGGGATGAGTTGATGAGCGGTGAGGTAAGGGAGAAGGTCTCGGAAATGGTCTGGAGGAAGAGAGGAGGGGATAGGGTCAAGCGCGGGCAGGTTGTTGGGCGGCCGGAGCAGTCACAAGACGCAAGATTTCATCTGGAGAGAGAGGGGAGAAAGAGGTCAGAGCATAGGGGTAGGGCAGTGTGAGCAGAACCAGCGGTGTCGTTTGACTTAGCAAACGAGGATCGGATGTCGTCGACCTTCTTTTTCAAAATGGTTGACGAAGTCATCTGCAGAGAGGGAGGAGGGAGAGGGGGAGGGATTCAGGAGGGAGGAGAAGGTGGCAAAGAGCTTCCTAGGTTAGAGACAGATGCTTGGAATTTTAGAATGGTAGAAAGTGGCTTTAGCAGCAGAGACAGAGGAGGAAAAATGTAGAGAGGAGGGAGTGAAAGGATGCCAGGTCCGCAGGGAGGCGAGTTTTCCTCCATTTCCGCTCGGCTGCTCCGGAGCCCTGTTCTGTGAGCTCGCAATGATCGTCGAGCCACGGAGCGGGAGAGGGAGGACCGAGCCGGCCTGGAGGGATAGGGGACATAGGGAGTCAAAGGATGCAGTAAGGGAGGAGAGGGAGGGTTGAGGCAGAATCAGGAGATAGGTTGGAGAAAGTTTGAGCAGAGGGAAGAGATGATAGGATGGAAGAGGAGAGAGAAGCGGGGGAGAGAGAGCGAAGGTTGGGACGGCGCGATACCATCCGAGTAGGGGCAGTGTGGGTAGTGTGGGATGAGAGCGAGAGGAAAAGGATACAGGTAGTGGTCGAGACTTGGAGGGGGAGTTGCAATGAGGTTAGTGGGAAGAACAGCATCTAGTAAAGATGAGGTCAAGCGTATTAGCTGCCTGCCTTGTGAGAGTAGGGGGGAGGTGAGAGGGTGAGGTCAAAAGGAGAGGAGTGGAAAGAAGGAGGCAGAGAGGAATGAGTCAAAGGTAGACGTGGGGAGGTTAAAGTCGCCCCAGAACTGTGAGAGGTGAGCCGTCCTCAGGAAGGAGCTTATCAAGGCATCAAGCTCATTGATGAACTCTCCGAGGGAACCTGGAGGCGATAAATGATAAGGATGTTAAGCTTGAAAGGGCTGGTAACTGTGACAGCATGGAATTCAAAGGAGGCGATAGACAGATGAGAAAGAGAGAAAGACCACTTGGGAGAGATGAGGATCCCGGTGCCACCACCCCGCTGACCAGAAGCTCGGGGTGTGCGAGAACACGTGGGCGGACGAGAGAGAGCAGTAGGAGTAGCAGTGTTATCTGTGGTGATCCATGTTTCCGTCAGTGCCAAGAAGTCAAGGGACTGGAGGGAGATGAACTCTGCCTTGTTGGCCGCAGATCGGCAGTTCCAGAGGCTACCGGAGACCTGGAACTCCACGTGGGTCGTACGCGCTGGGACCACCAGATTAGGGTGGTCGGCGGCCACGCGGTGTGGGAGCGTTTGTATGGTCTGTGCAGAGAGGAGAGAACAGGGATAGACAGACACATAGTTGACAGGCTACAGAAAAGGCTACGCTAATGCAAGGAGATTGGAATGACAAGTGGACTACACGTCTCGAATGTTCAGAAAGTTAAGCTTACGTAGCAAGAATCTTATTGACTAAAATGATTAAAATGATACAGTACTGCTAAAGTAGGCTAGCTGGCAGTGGCTGCGTTGTTGACACTACACTAATCGTCGTTCCGTTGAGTGTAATAGTTTCTACAGTGCTACTATTCGGGGGCTAGCTGGCTAGCTAGCAGTGTTGTTTACGTTACGTTGCATTAAAAGAACGACAATAGCTGGCTAGCTAACCTAGGAAATCGCTCTAGACTACACAATTATCTTTGAAACAAAGACGGCTATGTAGCTAGCTACGATCAAACAAATCAAACCATTGTACTGTAAATGAAATGAAATGAAAATGTGATACTACCTGACCGGTGATTGAATTCAAAACAGTAGACGTTGGCTAGCTGTTAGCTGTTAGCTGTTGGCTAGCTAGCAGAGTCTCCTACGTTAAGGACTGACAAATAGCTGGCTAGCGAACCTCAGTGAATTAAGATAATCACCTCCAAGACACACACTAAACTACACAATTATCTTGGAAACAAAGACAGCTATGTAGCTAGCTAACACTAGACTAATCAAGTCGTTCAGTTGAGTGAATAGCACTACAGTGATGCTAATCTGTGTGCGTTAGCTAGCGCTTGCTAGCTCCTGGCGAATAGCAGTGAAGGCTACGTTAGGGCGACGAAATACGATAATTATGCAATTATCTCTGATACAAGGACGGCTATGTAGCTAGCTAAGAAGAATGCTAAGATTAGACAAATCAACCGTTGTACTATAATGAAATGTAATGAAAAAGTTATACAACCTGCAGAGCGAAGTGCGAATGCGACCGCTCGCTTCCAACCCGGGAACCTACTTCTTTTCCACTTTCCTTGCTCTTCCTCCAGCTCCTCTTCCCACTCTCCTTCCTATTTCCTTCCTCTACTCTTCCCCATCTCCGTCCTCTCTTCCTCCTGCTCCTCTTCCCACTCTCCTTCCTCTTTCCTCCAGCTCCTCTTCCCACTCTCCTTCCTCTTCTCCAGCTCCTCTTCCCAATCTCCTTCCTCTTTCCTCCTGCTCCTCTTCCCACTCTCCTTCCTCTTTCCTCCAGCTCCTCTTCCCACTCTCCTTCCTCTTTCCTCCAGCTCCCTCTTCCCCACTCTCCTTCCTATTTCCTTCCTCTACTCTTCCCACTCTCCGGTCCTTTTCCTCTCCAGCCTTCTTCCACTCTTTCCTTTCCCCCAGCTCCTCTTCCACACTCTCCGTCCTCTTTCCCTCCTGCTCCTCTTCCCACTCTCCTTCCTCTTTCCTCCAGCTCCTCTTCCCACTCCCCCTTCCTCCTCCCAGCTCCTTCTTTTCCACTTTCCTTCTTTTCTCTCCAGCTCCTCTTCCCACTCTCCTTCCTCTTTCCTCCAGCTCCTCTTCCCACTCTCCTTCCTCTTTCCCCAGCTCCTCTTTCTCACTCTTCTTCCTCTTTCTCCAGCTCCTCTTTCTTTCCTCTTTTCCTCCAGCTCCTTCCCACTCTCCTTCCTATTTTCCTCTACTCTCTTCCCACTCTCCGTCCTCTTTTCCTCCAGCTCCTCTTCCCACTCCTTCCTCTTCCTCCAGCTCTTTCCCACTCTCCTTCCTCTTTCCTCCAGCTCCTCTTTCCACTCTCCTTC
>NW_026289419.1:0-4122 GCF_023373465.1 Oncorhynchus keta
AGGATTCTAGCAGCCGTATTTAGCAGTAACTGAAGTTTATTTAGTGCTTTATCCGGGTAGTCGGAAAGTAGAGCATTGCAGCAGTCTAACCTAGAAGTGACAAAAGCATGGATTAATTTTTCTGCATTTTTGGACAGAAAGTTTCTGATTTTTGCAATGTTACTAGATGGAAAAAAGCTGTCCTGAAAAGGTCTGACATGTTCTTCAAAAGAGAGATCAGGGTCCGAGCAACGCCGTAGGTCCTTCACAGTTTTAGTTGAGACGACTGTACAACCATTAAGATTAATTGTCAGATTCAACAGAAGATCTCTTTGTTTCTTGGGACCTAGAACAAGCATCTCTGTTTTTGTCCGAGTTTAAAAGTAGAAAGTTTGCAGCCATCCACTTCCCTTATGTCTGAAACACATGCTTCAGCGAGGGCAATTTTGGGGCTTCAACATGTTTCATTGAAATGTACAGCTGTGTGTCTTCCGCATAGCAGTGAAAGTTAACATTATGTTTTAGAATAACATCCCCAAGAGGTAAAAATATATAGTGAAAACAGTAGTGGTCCTAAAAACGGAACCTGAGAACACCGAAATTTACAGTTGATTTGTCAGAGGACAAACCATTCACAGAGACAAACTGATATCTTTCCGACAGATAAGATCTAAAACCAGGCCAGAACTTGTCCGTGTAGACCAATTTGGGTTTCAATCTCTCCAAAAGAATGTGCTGATCGATGGTATCAAAGCAGCACTAAGGTCCTAGGAGCACGAGGACAGATGCAGAGCTCGGTCCGATGCCATTAAAATGTCATTTACCACCTTCACAAGTGCCGTCTCAGTGCTATGATGGGGTCTAAAAAAACCAGACTGAAGCATTTCGTTCACCTTTACACTCCTGGGCCAAACTACACTCAATCATAGGACCTACTGAAGAGATGAGTCTTCAATAAAGACAGACTTGGACCTATCCTCTCACATGGATAGGCAGAACATTGCATAAAAATGGAGCTCTATAGGAGAAAAAGCCCTACCTCAGCTGTTTGCTTAGAAATTCTAGGGACAATAAGGAAGCACGCAAGTGTAGGTATAACGGCAGGACCAAATCGGAACTATCGATAGGAGCAAGCCCATGTAAATGCTTTGTAAGTTAGCAGTAAAACCTTGATTAATTAAGCAGGAATCCGTTCAATTAGACATTAAACTTGGACCCATGTAAGAATCCTGGATCTAGCTGTCCAACTGTGTTTTTTGCATGGAGATCACAGAAAATGCAGTGTAACTACATAACATGTTGTGTCCTCTTATGTTACGGGCTGAAAACTATTTTCATGGGTACACAAATCCAAACTCTAATGCTTCGAACTGAAAGAGTCATCTTACCACCTAAAATGATGCTGTCATTAACGTGGTTCTTCCATAATTATGCATAATAGTTGTTGGATGCAGATTTGGTGTCCAGCTGATTAGTTAGGCCATGATAGTTTCACACTTCATCTGATCCAGAAGGAATTTTCAGAATGAATGTTGTGATAGCACATGCGATGTAAAAACTGCCCAAGTGCTGGAAAAAAAAGGTGTTCGCGAGGAATGTCCAGAATATTTGGGAGTCTCATTAGTACTGAGGTAAAGACAGTTTGGAGTTGGATATTCAACGGTTATTCGCATTCAAACCTCAATAGCTTTCAAACCACTTGAGCCACAGACTCCAAATAAGTGTCATTATATTTGGAAGAATTATGCACAACATTGCACAGGGGATTATTTTCACGATTTGAACATTAATTCACTTTCCAAAGCTAATCAACATTTGGAAATGTGAGCAGCATTGTATTCTTAGTTGAATTAGTTAGGGAGTGTAAACAAGGTACAAACTTTTTTCCATTTGAATTTCAATAGCTCATTGGTCATGTGACCTACTTGACTCAAACAAGGTCCAGAATGTCCACTGACTACCCTTCTATATTGCACATCCTTTAGTTAGTCCATTTTCATCTCACACATTTTAACATGGATTTCCCCAAATGTAAAAATGTAATAGCTCCATGATCATGTGACCTAATGACTTCAAACAAGGTTCAGAATGACCACTGACTACCCTTCTATATTGCACATCCGTTAGTTAGTCCATTTCATCTCACAAGATTTTACATTCATTTTTCAAAATGTAACATTTCAATAGCTCCTTGGTCATGTGATCTAGTGACTTCAAACAAGGTTTAGAAGGTACACTCAGTGGGCATACATATTGTGCACCCTTTAGTTTGTCCATTTTCATCTCACATGATTTTACATGATTTTTCCAAATGTAAATTTCAATAGCTCCTTGGTCAAGTGACCTAGTGCCTCTAAGATAACATGTTCCAAATATTTATGTAAGTCTTTAGCTGACACTCTAGGATTCTTCTTAACCTCATTGAGCATTCTGCGCTGTGCTCTTTGCAGTCATCTTTCCTTTACGGCCACTCTTAGGGAGAAAAGCAACAGTGCTGAACTTTCTCCATTTGTAGACAATTTGTCTTACCGTGAACTGATTAACATCAAGGCTTTTAGAGACACTTTTGTAACCCTTTTCCAGCTTTATGCAAGTCAACAAATCTTAACCTCTTCGATATAGGGGCGCTATTTTAATTTTTGGATGAAAAACGTTCCGTTTTAAACAAGATATTTGGCATGAAAAGATGCTCGCCTATGCATATAATTGACAGCTTTGGAAAGAAAACACTCTGTTTCCAAAACTGCAAAGATATTGTCTGTGAGTGCCACAGAACTGATGTTACAGGCGAAACCCAGATAAAAATCCAATCAGGAAGTGCGCATTTTTGAAACTGCCTCATGCCAATGACTGAATGAGCTCACATTTTCCACGTTTTCCCCAAGGTGTCTACAGCATTGTGACGTCTTTTTAGGCATTTCCCTTGAACAATGGCTGTAAGGGACCATATATGGCATGTGGTCACATGTTGTCTCCTTGAAAACCTTGCGTAAAATACTGAGGTAGCCATTTTTCCAATCGCTTCTTATGAGAAACCAACTGCCTCGATGGATATATTATTGACTACATATGTTAACCTCTTGCTCCTACCCAGCACTTGGCGTCCCATCTAGACATCTGGAAATGCAAATGCGCTACGCTAAATGCTAATAGCACTCGTTAAAACTCAAACGTTCATTAAAATATACATGCAGGGTACTGAATTAAAGCTACACTCGTTGTGAATCCAGGCAACAAGTCAGATTTTTAAAATGCTTTTCGGCGAAAGCATGAGAAGCTATTATCTGATAGCATGTAACACCCCAAAGTCCCGCGAGACGTAAACAAAATAATTAGCATAGTCGGCGCTACACAAACGCACAAATAAAATATAAAACATTCATTACCTTTGACCATCTTCTTTGTTGGCACTCCTAGATGTCCCATAAACATCACTATTGGGTATTTTTTTTGATTAAATCGGTCCATATATAGCCTAGATATCGATCTATGAAGACTGTGTGATCAAAATTATTTATAACGTAACGTCATTTTTAAAAATTAAAAAAGTCGACGATAAACTTTCACAAAACACTTCGAAATACTTTTGTAATGCAACGTTAGGTATTAGTAAACGTTAATAAGCGTCAAATTGATCACGAGGCGATGTATATTCTATAGCTGTACGTCTGAAATAATGTCGGTAAATCTCACCAAAATATCCGGTCGGAGACGAGAAGAAAAGCGCTTACCTTGTGTCCGTTTTGACCAGAAACAAATCGTAGGCAAATGACAAGACTGTTGACATCGTGTGAAGCTGTAGGTATTGCAACCTCGGCCCCATTTTAATGTGGATCACATTCAACAATGGGTTCTAGTGGCGCATGGATATATTTTCCCATTTTCAGTGATCAGATTTTCCTGCAGCTTTTCGATGACAAGCCGCACGTTCTGTTATAGTCACAGCCGTGATTTAACCAGTTTTATAAACGTCTGAGTGTTTCTATCACACATACTAATCATATGCATATACTATATTCCTGGCATGAGTAGCAGGGCGCTGAAATGTTGTGCAATTTTAACAGAATGTTCGAAAAAGTAGGGGGTAGGAGTAACAGGTTAAAAACACCTTGAGGATGGATCCTAAACAACGTTTGCCGTGTT
>NW_026289420.1:0-3552 GCF_023373465.1 Oncorhynchus keta
AATGATACATTGAGCTGGACAGCCCCAGACTGGAAACACCTTTATATACAATGATACATTGAGCTGGACAGCCCCAGACTGGAAACACCTTTATATACAATGATACATTGAGCTGGACAGCCCCAGACTGGAAACACCTTTATATACAATGATACATTGAGCTGGACAGCCCCAGACTGGAAACACCTTTATATACAATGATACATTGAGCTGGACAGCCCCAGACTGGAAAACACCTTTATATACAATGATACATTGAGCTGGACAGCCACCAGACTGGAAACAACCTTTATATACAATAATACATTGAGCTGGACAGCCCCAGACTGGAGACACCTTTATATACAATGATGCATTGAGCTGGACAGCCACCAGACTGGAAACAACCTTTATATACAATGATACATTGAGCTGGACAGCCCCAGACTGGAGACACCTTTATATACAATGATATATTGAGCTGGACAGCCCCAGACTGGAAAACACCTTTATATACAATGATACATTGAGCTGGACAGCCCCAGACTGGAAACACCTTTATATACAATGATACATTGAGCTGGACAGCCCCAGACTTGAAAACACCTTTATATACAATGATACATTGATCTGGACAGCCCCAGACTGGAAACAACCTTTATATACAATGATACATTGAGCTGGACAGCCCCAGACTGGAAACACCTTTATATACAATGATACATTGAGCTGGACAGCCCCAGACTGGAAACACCTTTATATACAATGATACATTGAGCTGGACAGCCCCAGACTGGAAACACCTTTATATACAATGATACATTGAGCTGGACAGCCCCAGACTGGAAACACCTTTATATACAATGATACATTGAGCTGGACAGCCCCAGACTGGAAACACCTTTATATACAATGATACATTGAGCTGGACAGCCCCAGACTGGAAAACACCTTTATATACAATGATACATTGAGCTGGACAGCCCCAGACTGGAAAACACCTTTATATACAATGATACATTGAGCTGGACAGCCCCAGACTGGAAACACCTTTATATACAATGATACATTGAGCTGGACAGCCCCAGACTGGAAACACCTTTATATACAATGATACATTGAGCTGGACAGCCCCAGACTGGAAAACACCTTTATATACAATGATACATTGAGCTGGACAGCCCCAGACTGGAAACACCTTTATATACAATGATACATTGAGCTGGACAGCCCCAGACTGGAAACACCTTTATATACAATGATGCATTGAGCTGGACAGCCCCAGACTGGAAACACCTTTATATACAATGATGCATTGAGCTGGACAGCCCCAGACTGGAAACACCTTTATATACAATGATACATTGAGCTGGGCAGGCATAGACTGGAAAACACCTTTATATACAATGATACATTGAGCTGGACAGCCCCAGACTGGAGACACCTTTATATACAATGATACATTGAGCTGGACAGCCCCAGACTGGAAACACCTTTATATACAATGATACATTGAGCTGGACAGCCCCAGACTGGAAACACCTTTATATACAATGATACATTGAGCTGGACAGCCCCAGACTGGAAACACCTTTATATACAATGATACATTGAGCTGGACAGCCCCAGACCGGAAACACCTTTATATACAATGATACATTGAGCTGGACAGCCCCAGACTGGAAACACCTTTATATACAATGATACATTGAGCTGGACAGCCACCAGACTGGAAACACCTTTATATACAATGATATATTGATCTGGACAGCCCCAGACTGGAAACACCTTTATATACAATGATACATTGAGCTGGACAGCCCCAGACTGGAAACACCTTTATATACAATGATACATTGAGCTGGACAGCCCCAGACCGGAAACACCTTTATATACAATGATACATTGAGCTGGACAGCCCCAGACTGGAAACACCTTTATATACAATGATACATTGAGCTGGACAGCCCCAGACTGGAAACACCTTTATATACAATGATACATTGAGCTGGACAGCCCCAGACCGGAAACACCTTTATATACAATGATACATTGAGCTGGACAGCCATAGACTGGAAACAACCATTATATACATTGATACATTGACCTGGACAGCCCCAGACTGGAAACACCATTATATACAATGATACATTGAGCTGGACAGCCCCAGACAGAAAACACCATTATATACAATGATACATTGACCTGGACAGCCCCAGACTGGAAACACCTTTATATACAATGATACATTGAGCTGGACAGCCCCAGACTGGAAAACACCTTTATATACAATGATACATTGAGCTGGACAGCCCCAGACTGGAAACACCTTTATATACAATGATACATTGAGCTGGACAGCCCCAGACTGGAAACACCTTTATATACAATGATACATTGAGCTGGACAGCCCCAGACTGGAAACACCTTTATATACAATGATACATTGAGCTGGACAGCCCCAGACTGGAAACACCTTTATATACAATGATACATTGAGCTGGGCAGGCACAGACTGGAAAACACCTTTATATACAATAATACATTAAGCTGGACAGCCCCAGACTGGAAACACCTTTATATACAATGATATATTGAGCTGGACAGCCCCAGACTGGAAAACACCTTTATATACAATGATACATTGAGCTGGACAGCCCCAGACTGGAAACACCTTTATATACAATGATGCATTGAGCTGGACAGCCCCAGACTGGAAAACACCTTTATATACAATGATACATTGAGCTGGACAGCCCCAGACTGGAAACACCTTTATATACAATGATACATTGAGCTGGACAGCCCCAGACTGGAAACACCTTTATATACAATGATGCATTGAGCTGGACAGCCCCAGACTGGAAACACCTTTATATACAATGATACATTGAGCTGGACAGCCCCAGACTGGAAACACCTTTATATACAATGATACATTGAGCTGGACAGCCCCAGACTGGAAACACATTTATATACAATGATACATTGAGCTGGACAGCCCCAGACTGGAAACACCTTTATATACAATGATACATTGAGCTGGACAGCCCCAGACTGGAAACACCTTTATATACAATGATACATTGAGCTGGACAGCCCCAGACTGGAAACACCTTTATATACAATGATACATTGAGCTGGACAGCCCCAGACTGGAAACACCTTATATACAATGATACATTGAGCTGGACAACCCCAGACTGGAAACACCTTTATATACAATGATACATTGAGCTGGACAGCCCCAGACTGGAAACACCTTTATATACAATGATACATTGAGCTGGACAGCCCCAGACTGGAAACACCTTTATATACAATGATACATTGAGCTGGACAGCCCCAGACTGGAAACACACCTTTATATACAATGATACATTGAGCGGACAGCCCCAGATCTGGAGACACACTACCATATACAATGATGCATTGAGGCTGGACAGCCACCAGACTGGAAACAGCCTCTATATACAATGATACATTGAGCACGGACAGCCCCAGACTGGAGAACACCTTTATATACAATGATACATTGATCTGGACAGCCCCAGACCAGTAACACCTTAATAT
>NW_026289421.1:0-115000 GCF_023373465.1 Oncorhynchus keta
AGGTACAACACACAGACATGATGCTAACCCACAGGTACAACACACAGACATGATGCTAACCCACAGGTACAGTAGGACTTCTATACAACACACAGACATGATGCTAACCCACAGGTACAACACACAGACATGATGCTAACCCACAGGTACAACACACAGACATGATGCTAACCCACAGGTACAACACACAGACATGATGCTAACCCACAGGTACAACACACAGACATGATGCTAACCCACAGGTACAACACACAGACATGATGCTAACCCACAGGTACAACACACAGACATGATGCTAACCCACAGGTACAACACACAGACATGATGCTAACCCACAGGTACAGTAGGACTTCTATACAACACACAGACATGATGCTAACCCACAGGTACAACACACAGACATGATGCTAACCCACAGGTACAGTAGGACTTCTATACAACACACAGACATGATGCTAACCCACAGGTACAACACACAGACATGATGCTAACCCACAGGTACAACACACAGACATGATGCTAAGGTACAACACACAGTCATGATGCTAACCCACAGGTACAGTAGGACTTCTATACAACACACTAGTGGTAAAACTCACATGGGAACATAAAGTTACTGTGATCCCCACCACAGTACCGGCGATACAAATTATGTGTTTGTCTCCCAGGTCTCTGGAGCAGCTGCTGGTCTCTCTCCAGTGGGGTCGACAGCAGACCTACTACCCCAGTGGCCAGCCACTCAGCACGGGAGAACTAGCCCTAGCCAATCACAAGCTGGCGGACGCCATCAACTCCCGCCTGCTGGGAAGGTTGGGCCAGTAGGGAGCAGCAGTGGAGCCGGGCTGGGGGAAAGGAAGACAGGTCTCAGAGCTCCCTAACACCTCACACGCCTGCTGAGAAGATGGCTGAGAAGGTAGGAAGTGGAGTGGGGACTCCCCAGCAGGACTCTCACACTGGCCTCTAATCCAGAAACAACCTGCTCACTCTTTCTGTCCCCCCAGCAGGACTCTCACACTGGCCTCTAATCCAGAAACAACCTGCTCCTCTTTCTGTCTCCCCCCCCAGCAGGACTCTCACACTGGCCTCTAATCCAGAAACAACCCTCTCACTCTTTCTGTCTCCCCCCAGCAGGACTCTCACACTGGCCTCTAATCCAGAAACAACCCGCTCACTCTTTCTGTCTCCCCCCAGCAGGACTCTCACACTGGCCTCTAATCCAGAAACAACCGCTCACTCTTTCTGTCTCCCCCTCCCCCCAGCAGGACTCTCACACTGGCCTCTAATCCAGAAACAACCCGCTCACTCTTTCTGTCCCCCCCAGCAGGACTCTCACACTGGCCTCTAATCCAGAAACAACCCGCTCACTCTTTCTGTCTCC
Source organism: Oncorhynchus keta (assembly GCF_023373465.1). Classification (NCBI taxonomy): domain Eukaryota; kingdom Metazoa; phylum Chordata; class Actinopteri; order Salmoniformes; family Salmonidae; genus Oncorhynchus; species Oncorhynchus keta. The sequence goes on from NW_026289421.1 coordinate 1,379, forward strand.
CCCTCCCCCCTCCCCCCCTCTCTTCTCAGGTGTTGAAGATCCTGGACCCGATTTCCTGTTCAGACAACGAGGAAGAGCCCTCCCCCCTCTCTATCTCCGACTCCTCCCCTCGGCCTTCCTGACCAATAAGAAGAGCATCGGCCGGTTCCACCCTTACACTCGCTATGAGAACATCACCTTCAACTGCTGCGAGCGCTGCAGCGGAGACATCCTGGTCCTCTAGGGGCCAGAGGGCAGGGGTCGTGACCTTTAACCTGGACAGGTCGCGCAGGCCGCTGTGAGGAACACCAGTCGACTCTCACTCCGTCGAACCGTCTGGTTTCACAGCGGGACTTGACTGGAAGCACGGCAGAAGCTGACGAAACAACCGCTGATTTTAATTGGCTGATCTCTCTCAGTCCGTCACCGTCTCATAACTCTTAGAACCTTCCACGACATTGTGGGCTTCAGAACGTGAGCAGAGCAAGTGATTTAAACAAGGAAGTGAGTTCGGAGAATCTGAAAGTGTTCCATCTTAGAATCAATGGGGCTTCCCAAAAATAATATGGTCAAAGTCGGACCACGGACGGCCGAGTGTCTGTGGGTTTCTGGTCCTTCCTTGTACTTGACTGGTGAATTGAGGTTACTGATTAGTAAGCAACTACCTTCACCTGGTTGTCTAGGTTACTAATTAGTAAGGAACTCTCCTCACCTGGTTGTCTAGGTTACTGATTAGTAAGCAACTACCTTCACCTGGTTGTCTAGGTAACTAATTAGTAAGGAACTCTCCTCACCTGGTTGTCTAGGTTACTAATTAGTAAGGAACTCTCCTCACCTGGTTGTCTAGGTTACTGATTAGTAAGCAACTACCTTCACCTGGTTGTCTAGGTTACTAATTATTAAGGAACTCTCCTCACCTGGTTGTCTAGGTTACTGATTAGTAAGCAACTACCTTCACCTGGTTGTCTAGGTAACTAATTAGTAAGGAACTCTCCTCACCTGGTTGTCTAGGTTACTGATTAGTAAGCAACTACCTTCACCTGGTTGTCTAGGTAACTTATTAGTAAGGAACTCCCCTCACCTGGTTGTCTAGGTTACTAATTAGTAAGCAACTCCCTTCACCTGGTTGTCTAGGTAACTAATTAGTAAGGAACTCCCCTCACCTGGTTGTCTAGGTTACTAATTAGTAAACAACTCCCTTCACCTGGTTGTCTAGGTTACTAATTAGTAAGCAACTCCCTTCACCTGGTTGTCTAGGTTACTAATTAGTAAGGAACTCTCCTCACCTGGTTGTCTAGGTTACAGATTAGTAAGCAACTACCTTCACCTGGTTGTCTAGGTTACTAATTAGTAAGCAACTCCCTTCACCTGGTTGTCTAGTTTACTAATTAGTAAGGAACTGCCCTCACCTGGTTGTCTAACCCTGCTGAAGACTAGGGAGTCATGATGATGCCCTCAGTGTTAGAGACAGCATCTATTGAGAGAACCCTGCTGAAGACTAGTGAGTCATGATGCCCTCAGTGTTAGAGACAGCATCTATTGAGAGAACCCTGCTGAAGACTAGGGAGTCATGATGTCCTCAGTGTTAGGACAGCATCTATTGAGGAGAACCCTGCTGAAGACTAGGGAGTCATGATGTCCTCAGTGTTAGGACAGCATCTATTGAGAGAACCCTGCTGAAGACTAGGGAGTCATGATGTCCTCAGTGTTAGGACAGCATCTATTGAGAGAACCCTGCTGAAGACTAGTGAGTCATGATACCCTCAGTGTTAGAGACAGCATCTATTGAGAGAACCCTGCTGAAGACTAGTGAGTCATGATACCCTCAGTGTTAGAGACAGCATCTATTGAGAGAACCCTGCTGAAGACTAGTGAGTCATGATGCCCTCAGTGTTAGAGACAGCATCTATTGAGAGAACCCTGCTGAAGACTTGAACTCAGGCTAAGATGCTATTTATCAAACTAAATGTCGTGTAAATAGAAATGCATTCCTCGATGGTGGTACTATTGTTTAACCTTTATTTAACTGGGCAAGTCAGTTAAAAACAAATTCATATTTACAATGACGGCCGACCGGGGAACAGTGGGTTAACTGGTCTAGGAACAGTGGGTTAACTGGTCTAGGAACTGTGGGTTAACTGGTCTAGGAACAGTGGAACAGTGGGTTAACTGGTCTAGGAACAGTGGGTTAACTGGTCTAGGAACAGTGGGTTAACTGGTCTAGGAACAGTGGGTTAACTGGTCTAGGAACAGTGGGTTAACTGGTCTAGGAACAGTGGGTTAACTGGTCTAGGAACAGTGGGTTAACTGGTCTAGGAACAGTGGGTTAACTGGTCTAGGAACAGTGGCAGAACGACTGATTTTAACCTTGTTCAGCTCGGGGATTCGATCCAGCAACCTTTCGGTTACTTGCCCATCTCTCTAACCACTAGGCTACCTGCCTCCCAAGCAGTATGATTGATTCACCATCAGGTTTTTAAAAATTCTGAGTGTTATATTTATTGAATTGATCTGATGAGTATTGTAGATGTGTGGAAACAGGAGAGGCAGGGCTGTGGTCAGAGGATGTTTCTGACAGACAGGAGGTTGTAGATGTGGAGAGGCAGGGCTGTGGTCAGAGGATGTTTCTGACAGACAGGAGGTTTTAGATGTGGAGAGGCAGGGCTGTGGTCAGAGGATGTTTCTGACAGACAGGAGGTTTTAGATGTGGAGAGGCAGGGCTGTGGTCAGAGGATGTTTCTGACAGACAGGAGGTTTTAGATGTGGAGAGGCAGGGCTGTGGTCAGAGGATGTTTCTGACAGACAGGAGGTTGTAGATGTGGAGAGGCAGGGCTGTGGTCAGAGGATGTTTCTGACAGACAGGAGGTTTTAGATGTGGAGAGGCAGGGCTGTGGTCAGAGGATGTTTCTGACAGACAGGAGGTTTTAGATGTGGAGAGGCAGGGCTGTGGTCAGAGGATGTTTCTGACAGACAGGAGGTTTTAGATGTGGAGAGGCAGGGCTGTGGTCAGAGGATGTTTCTGACAGACAGGAGGTTTTAGATGTGTGGAAACAGGAGAGGCAGGGCTGTGGTCAGAGGATGTTTCTGACAGACAGGAGGTTTTAGATGTGGAGAGGCAGGGCTGTGGTCAGAGGATGTTTCTGACAGACAGGAGGTTGTAGATGTGGAGAGGCAGGGCTGTGGTCAGAGGATGTTTCTGACAGACAGAAGGTTTTAGATGTGGAGAGCCAGGCTGTGGTCAGAGGATGTTTCTGACAGACAGGAGGTTGTAGATGTGGAGAGGCAGGGCTGTGGTCAGAGGATGTTTCTGACAGTTGAAAAGGTAAAAGGTTCCCTACATATTCCGGGTGTTTCTGTTCTGTTTGAATCTGGATTCTTTGCAGAGGGGAAGTGACCCGAAGATGTTGCTGTAGCCTCCGTTTGCACTGGGAGGAGGCAGAAAGGCATCGTATCTGCTGTCCAATGAGATTCGAGCAGAAATCATCTGATACCCAATGATATTAGATCTATATTTGTGTGGAATAATTCAGGAAGGACCCCTTGACTTTGTCCACATTTTGTTGTGTTACAGCCTGAATTTTAAAATGGATTAAATTAATTGTGTTTGTCACTGTCCTCAATACTCTATAATGTCAACGTGGAGGTGTGTTTTCAGAAATGTTTACAAATTAATAAAAAATGAAAAGCTTAAATGTCAAGTCAATAAGGGAAAAGGGGGATACCGAGTCAGTTGTACAGCTGAATGCATTTAACTGAAATGTGTCTTTCGCATTCAACCCCTCTGAATCAGAGAGGAGCGGCTGGAGCTGCCGTAATCGACAACGACGTCTTCGGTGCCCAGGGAACAGTGGGTTAACTGCCTTGTTCAGGGGAACAGTGGGTTAACTACCTTGTTCAGGGGAATAGTGGGTTAACTGCCTTGTTCAGGGGAACAGTGGGTTAACTGCCTTGTTCAGGGGAACAGTGGGTTAACTGCCTTGTTCAGGGGAACAGTGGGTTAACTGCCTTGTTCAGGGAACAGTGGGTTAACTGCCTTGTTCAGGGGATAGTGGGTTAACTGCCTTGTTCAGGGGAACAGTGGGTTAACTGCCTTGTTCAGGGAACAGTGGGTTAACTGCCTTGTTCAGGGGAACAGTGGGGTTAACTGCCTTGTTCAGGGAACAGTGGGTTAACTGCCTTGTTCAGGGAACAGTGGGTTAACTGCCTTGTTCAGGGAACAGTGGGTTAACTGCCTTGTTCAGGGGAACAGTGGGTTAACTGCCTTGTTCAGGGAACAGTGGGTTAACTGCCTTGTTCAGGGGAACAGTGGGTTAACTGCCTTGTTCAGGGGAACAGTGGGTTAACTGCCTTGTTCAGGGGAACAGTGGGTTAACTGCCTTGTTCAGGGAACAGTGGGTTAACTGCCTTGTTCAGGGGAATAGTGGGGTTAACTGCCTTGTTCAGGGGAACAGTGGGTTAACTGCCTTGTTCAGGGGAACAGTGGGTTAACTGCTTTGTTCAGGGGAACAGTGGGTTAACTGCCTTGTTCAGGGGAACAGTGGGTTAACTGCCTTGTTCAGGGACAGAACGGCAGATTTTTACCTTGTCAGCTCAAAGAAGGGGAGATTCGATCCAGCAACCTTTGTTACTGTATCGGGTATTCAACCCCTCTCGTTGTGGCTTAAATCAGTTCAGGAGTGAGAATGTGCTTAACAAGTCACATTAGTTGCATGGACTCTCGCTGTGGGCAATAATAGTGTTTAACATGATTTTCTAATGACTTCCTCATCTGTGTATTATCAGAAGGTCCCTCAGTCCAGCAGTGAATTTCAAACACAGATTCAACCACAAAGACAAGGGAGGTTTTCCAATGTCTCGCAAAGAAGGTCATCTATTGGTAGATGGGTGAAAATTGGAATATCCCTTTGAGCATGGTGAAGTTATTAATTACACTTTGGATGGTGTATCAATACACCCAGTCACTACAAAGATACAGGCGTCCTTCCTAACTCAGTTGCCCGGAGAGGAAGGAAACTGCTCAGGGATTTCACCATGAGGCCAATGGTGACTTTAAAATAGTTACAGAGTTTAATGGCTGTGACAGGAGAAAACTGGATCAACAACATTGTAGTTACTCCACAATACTAACCTAAATTACAGAGTGAAAAGAAGGAATCTACCTGTACAGAATAAAAATATTCCAAAACATACATCCTGTTTGCAACAAGGTACTAAAGTAATACTGCAAAAAAATGTGGCAAAGAAATGAACTTTTTGTCCTGAATACAAAGTGTTATGTTTAGGGAAATCCAATACAACACATCACTGAGTACCACTCTCCATATTCTCAAGCATAGTGGTGGCTGCATCATGTTATGGGTATGCTTGTAATCGTTAAGGACTGGGGAGTTTTTCAGGATCAAAAATAAACAGACCTTTCTGGACAATAAACTAAAACACAGGAAGATCTCTGGGAGAGGAAACCTTTCTGGTTCAGTCTGCTTTCCATCCAGACACTGGGAGAGGAGTTCACCTTTCATCAGGACAATAAACCTAAAACACAAGATCAAGATCTACACTGGGAGAGGAGTTCACCTTTCATCAGGACAATAAACCTAAAACACAAGATCAAGATCTACACTGGGAGAGGAGTTCACCTTTCAATAAATAAAACACAAGGTCAAGATCTACACTGGGAGAGGAGTTCACCTTTCATCAGGACAATAAACCTAAAACACAAGGTCAAGATCTACACTGGAGTTCCTCACCGAGAAGACCGTGAATGTTCCCGAGTGGCCGAGTTACAGCTGACCTAAATCTACTTCACAATCTATGTCAACACCTTTGGAGTGTAGTGTGTGAGTGTGTGTGTGTGTGTGTGTGTGTGTGTGTAACGATCAACAACCAATGAGACAGACGGAGCTTGAAGAAGATTGAAAATAATAAATGGGCAAATGTTGCACAATCCAGGTGTGGAAAGCTCTTTAGAGATTTACCCAGAAAGCCTAGCAGTTTTAATCGCTGCCAAAGGTGCTTATCTAAGGTATTGACCATTAAGGTTTTCACTTTTGTCATTATGGGGTATTGTGTGTAGATGGGTGAGAATTATTCAAATTGGTTGTAGGTCATTGCTAGACAGCCATTTTCTTTAGGTCTTTCCATAGATGTTCAAGTAGATGTAAGTCTAAACTATCTAGTCAGGAACATCCACTTGTCTTGGTCGCAACTCTAGTGTAGATTTGATCTTGTGTTTAAGGTGTGAAAACATGAGATATTTCAGCTAATTTATTTTTCAACACGTTTGCACAAATTTCTCAACACATTTTCACCTTGTCATTATGGAGTATTATTTGTAGATGGGTGAGATAAAAAAAAAGATCAATTGAATCCATTTTGAATTCAGGTCAAAGGTTATGACTACTGTACATTTTAGTGGCCTTTTATTGTACCCCAGCACAAGGTGCACCTGTGTAACGATCATGCTGTTTTAATCAGCGTCTTGATATGCCGCACCTGTCAGGTGTTCAAGGCATTTAGAAGTGCTTTTCATCAGGTCATCTCTGAATCCATTAACACAACAGGGTGAAACTGAAGAACATTCAGAGGAGAAATGTCTCAGAATATTTGGCCCAATAAGGCTACAATTTCTTCCTCCTGCAATTTCTTCCCGTCCTCTTGGCTGTACTGTTTCGATCCTCCATCTTGGTTTTTAGTGATGTCCGTATCTCTGTCTCCCCTGGTGGTGGTCTGTGTGTTCTGTCTGTTCTCTGCATCCCCTGCTGCTTCCTTACTGACTGCTCACCGTGTCTCTGCTACTGAATACACTGTCTTTATGTCTGCTAGTGGATCCTCTGTCTCTCTGACCACACCATTCATCTGTTTCTGTCTCCACTCTGTCTCCATACTCATCTCTGTCTCCAGTCCTGACTGCTCTGTCACTGTCTCCTCTGTCTCCAGTCCTGACTGCTCTGTCACTGTCTCCTCTGTCTCCAGTCCTGACTGCTCTGTCACTGTCTCCCCTGTCTCCAGCCCTGAACCCTGTGTCTCCTCTGGTTCTGCCACTAAACCTCCTGTCCTTATCTGAGCCTCTGTCTCTGTCCTGCTGGGGTTTCTCCTGGTAGAATCCATCATGTTTCCTCTTGGGTACGTGCTCCAGCGCCTCCTCCCACCTCCCGCTCTCCTTCAGTGTCAGCAAGATGCGTATCATCTGATCCAGGGTCAGGTTCTTGGCCCCCGTCTCCCATTGGAGGAAGTCATCAAGCGGCAGACGGGCCGTATTCAGCTTCAGACGCTTGGCGTTGGCCAGGGAGAGCCCTGATTGGATGGAGCGGTCCACCATGGAGCCCACGATGTAGACCTTAGAGTTGTCGAAGGTACGCAGGACGTTGGGGGAGTCAGCCGTCAGGTAGACCAGGTCGTCCCGGGGAACAGGTCCACGTGACGTCGCTCTGTGGAGGTGATGAGGAGGCGCTCCCAGGCCTCGGCGCCGTAGCGTTTAACCAGCTCCCTGTGGTAACCCCGTCCGGCTGCAAGTTACAGAAGTGTAGGTGAAGGAAGGGGTCCGGGGCTCGGCGGTTCCACCCCTCCACCTCCATCAGCTGGGACACAGTGTTCTCCACCTCCCGACGCGCCATCTGCTGTTCGTAGGACATATCGAACACCAACGGCTGGCCGTACACCATGGCCTGGGCCGACCTCCACCCCAGCAGCTTGTCCAGGGAACGACCCCAGAACTGGAGAAGGAAAGTGTTCCTCGGTTCCCCCTCCTCTCCTCTCACACCGCCAGGCCTGATCCTATCGTCCTCCAGAAACCTCTCGCTCCTCTCTGCCTTCTTCTTCTCCTGTTTCTGCTTGTGGTTGTTCTTGTGGCCCTCCTTGATGGCCAGGTATTTCAGGTACTTCTTCTTGGAGGACTTGGTTTGGAACTCGGCCAGGATCCCCAGCTCCTCGTCAGTCATGATCTCTGGCACCAGCTTCCCAGCCTGACGCCACATCACTACCAGCTCTCTGGTGGCCTCCAGTGGGGAGACCTCCTCCTGCCCTGCTACACCTCCTCCTGGTCCTGAAGGAGCAGCACCACCACCTCCCTCCTCACCTCCCTGTTTCTCCTCCTCCTCCGCTGGGACCTGAAACCTCATCACAGACTTCCATATGTCCAGGTCCAGTTTCTCTTCAGTCTGATCTTCTTTAGACTGAGGGAGGGGTACATCTTTTCTTAGTGTGGCCCCAGTATAGAGAGGCCGGCTTAGGGGTGCAAAGTGGTGGGGTGGGAGAAGGCAGGTGAGTGGTAGCTGTTTATTTGCGACAGTGGATACCAGCGGGAGACGCCGACGCAGCTCGTTCAAAAGCGGTGGTGTGAGAAACCTCATCATTTCAATGGTTTGATGATACATGAATATGGAGTCAAGATGTTGACACTCACGTCGTTACATTTAAAGTTCCAGAACTGTCCATCAGGAGAGGAGGAAATACCGTTCGACGTGCAGACAAGATAGAAAGCGACTGTGTTTATGTTCCAAAAAAAAAATCATACAAAAACTGCAATTAAGGTCCACTCTCAACAAGGACAGAATGGGTCATATAATCGTGGTAATATTCCATTGAATGTCTTACATTTGTGTCAGTCTGAATTCAATTTTACATCCGTGCTCATCGGAAGAAAAATGTCGAAAGGTCACGTTGTAAACGTGTGCAACGCCATTTTTCAGTCGTGCTGATGCAAGTGCAAAAAATATTTGTTCCGGGATTAATGTTCTGGGCATAACAATTTGTACAGAAGACTCACATTTAACCAATCATACAAAAAAAAACATGTTATTTTCCCACGTCAATACATAGTAAACAACGTTAAATGCAAGAGACAATTTGGAACCGGAAATTACCCTAAACTACCAACTGAGTTTAAACTTCACCTGAGTCCTGCTCAATGGTTCGTCTATAAACTAGGTGACTGATAGGGGGCGCTGTGTTGAAGCCAAAGTGCCCCCATCTTGACACTCCCCCACCGTTGTAAAGCATATTTTGGAAGCTATAGAAAGGGTGCTCCAACAAACGCTAAAAAGCCCATTGGGCGTCTATTATCAGAATGCTAACAAAATTAGCACAATTAATAGCGAATTCCCATTGAGGTTGCTAACTAAATATTCTATATTCATTTTCTTGCCACGTGTATTATATTACAAACACCATAATGCATACTTTTAAATTATATTATTTTAGCGAAACATAAAATATATATTTTTAAATTCCTTAAAGTATAATTGTTTTAGATTACCTATGTTATTGTTCCCAAATACTTAAATACATGTAATTTTGTCCTTGAAACATTTAAAGCTGCAATATGAACGTTTTTAGAAAACCCCACCAAATTCACATAGAAATGTGTGCTATAGATCTGTCATTCTCATTGAAAGCAAGTCTAACAATCAGTAGATGTGTCCTATCTCTATGCTTCCCGTAAGTTAAAAAAAAAAAGTTTTTGTGTCCTTTACTTTAGGTTTTGTACACCAGCTTCAAACTGCTGAAAACATATATTTTTTGGTTTTGGCTAATATATTTCACAGCGGTTTAGATGGTACAATGATTCTCTACACTATACTTGCTTGTTTTGTCAACATAAACTGAAATGAGGCAAACTATTCTAAATGTTAAGCAACCAGGAAATGGTGGAGTGATTTCTGAATACTGTATATTTAATTGAAATACTGTAGAATTACTTTCACTCCAATGGAAGACTGCGCCTACTGGGGAGTGGCAAAATGGCCGACCAGTGGCTTCAAAGCCTCTCAATGGCCAATACATAGAATCATCAATCCATGGTTTAAATACATCTTTTATATTTTCCTATTTCTGAGGAACAGAAGTTATGTCTGTTGGACATCAAACAAGCTGATGGATATAATGTAGGGCACCTGTCTAGGGAGGACACCTGTCTAGGGAGGACACCTGTCTAGGGAGGACACCTGTCGAGGTAGGACACCTGTCAGGGAGGACACCTGTCTAGGGAGGACACCTGTCTAGGGAGGACACACCTGTCGAGGGAGGACACTTGTCTAGGGAGGACACCTGTCGAGGGAGGACACCTGTCGAGGGAGGACACCTGTCTAGGGAGGACACCTGTCTAGGGAGGACACCTGTCGAGGGAGGACACTTGTCGAGGGAGGACACTTGTCTAGGGAGGACACCTGTCGAGGGGAGGACACTGTCGAGGGAGGACACCTGTCTAGGGAGGACACCTGTCTAGGGGAGGACACCTGTCTAGGGAGGACACCTGTCGAGGGAGGACACTAGGGAGGACACCTGTCGAGGGAGGACATAGGGAGGACACCTGTCGAGGGAGGACACCTGGAGGACACCTGTAGGGTCTGAGGGAGGACACTGTCTAGGTGGACACCTCTAGGGAGGACACCTGTCTAGGAGGACACCTGTCGAGGGGAGGACACTTGTCTAGGGAGGACACCTGTCGAGGAGGACACCTGTCTATGGAGGACACCTGTCGAGGGAGGACACCTGTCGAGGGAGGACACCTGTCTAGGGTGGACACCTGTCGAGGGAGGACACCTGTCGAGGGAGGACACCTGTCGAGGGGAGGACACCTGTCGAGGGAGGACACCTGTCGAGGGAGGACACTTGTCTAGGGAGGACACCTGTCGAGGAGGACACCTGTCGAGGGGAGGACACCTGTGAGGCATGAAGAGCAATCAACTGTGGTCATGAAGAGCAATCAACTGTGGTGGGGGGGAGCACTGTGGTGGGGAGCATGAGGAGCAATCAACTGTGGTCATGAGGAGCAATCAACTGTGGTGGGGAGCATGAAGAGCAATCATTGGAGTTCCCGATGTATGGTAGAAGAGACTGAGATTGCTCAAATCAAAGGCAGTTGAGATTCTCCTATGCAGAGGCTGTCAAAAGGGTTGAAAGAGTGAGTATATCTGAAGGTCTTGCGGTAGTGTAGAATGGGATGCCTACATTGGAGCCTTCAGCACAGGCTGAGAATCAACAGCAGGACCCAGAAATCCTTCATGTGAAGATAGTGGACTCTGTGTAATTTAAAGCATTGGTGATAGACGGAACTGCACAAATTGAAAGTAAATCAAGAAAGATTGATATAATTGTTAATGCAGCTGAACTGTTTCTGGGATTAAAATCTTTATACATTAATATTATTATTTTATTTTTAGTTGTTAAAGTTTTTGTTTTCACCCCACCCAGTAGGTGGTGGCAATGTACCATTTTGGGATGTAGTCCGCCAATAAAACCTCGAAGAAGAAAACCGTGCTGCCTGCCTGCCTCCGAACTTTCTCTCTCCCTCTTAACCATCTCCCTCAGATGACCACTCAAAGCCATGAATTTTCCATTGACTGTCAATCTCATTATGTTTTGTTTTGTTTCTTTAAAGCGCGTCGAGATCCTTTATGTAATGAATAGCGCTAAAAAAAAAAGTTGAATAAACTATTATTAAATGTTGCTGTTGTTTCTGGCGAACATTTTATGTGGTTGCAAAACAAACGGAAGTGACTCGGATGTCACTTCCGTTTTGTTTGTTGTGATCCGCGAGCGGCGGTTTCTATGCGATTCGAAGCGGGACCGTTGAAATTATGAAAACAGCGACCACCGAACATTTAGGGTTGTTCGCGAATATAAATAGTTAATTGCTAAACCCCATTTAATTTATGGGATATTAACAACAACAAAAAAATATTATAATTTGTAAGGAATTAGCCAGCTAGCTATGAAGCTACTTGTCGGACAGTGAACTTTTCCAACTATTCGACGTTAGCTAACTATAACTAGCTAACTATAACTAGCTAACTAACTAGTACTGTACAGTGGCTAACAGTTAATACAACCACAGACAAGGAGCTCGTTACCAGTATATGTCGTGCAACAGTCGACGTTGTTAGCTAGTTAGCACAATCATACAACTAGCTCGCTAACGCCTTTAACCGTCCTTGAACTCTTTTGAGTTCGCTAATCCTTAATCTTCGGTAATTTATATGGTAAATTAATAAATAAATCTTCGGTAATCTTCGGTAAGTTATATGCTCAGCAGTTAGCTGGCAAAAAAAAAAAAAAAAGCAGATCACTACTTGTTTGACAAAAGCGAGGTAGCTAACGTTTATCTAGCTTCAAAATGCCTGCGAAGAAGACGCAGAAAAACCCGTCGGTGAATATCTCCAGCTCCCTGGAGGAGTCGGAAGAGTTCAGTCTGGAGACCACGGTGCCCACGGAAGACATCTCGTCGTCGGACGAACGGGACCGCACCGGGACGCAGAAAGTCACCCGACAGCTCATCGAGAGGAAAGAGCTACTGCACAACTTACAGCTGTTAAAAATAGAGATGTCGCAGAAAAATCTCATCGTAGATAACATGAAAGTGGACCACTTGACGAAGGTAGTTCGCTAGGATCTCAAAGATGTTCTGTCGAGCTACCAAACCTTCACATCAGCATACATGTGGGTTGCTTCTCAAATTAGTCTCCTATTCTATTACTTGTGACTAGAGGGCCCTAAAGTAGGGACGTCAAACGACGTTCAGCCTGCTTCTTTTATGTTATCTTTAACTCTACATGGTTGGAAAATAACTTTGTAAGTAAGTATTTCACTGTTAGTTTACACTTGTCTAAGAAGAATGTGACATAAAATGTGACTTGCTGCACAGACCCTATGGACACTAATATTATAATATATAATAATAATAATATATGCCATTTAAGACGCTTTATGACTTACAGTCATGTGTGCATACAACGTATGGGTGGTCCCGGGAATGAACCCACTACCCTGGCGTTGCCATGCTCTACCAACTGAGCTACAGAAGGACCACACTCCTCTAGACCCCCCCCTAAAAAAAAATCAATCTGTCCTGCTTTAAAGTTACTCTTGGCAGTTTTAATAGTATAATGCACAAGGTGCAATTTCTAAATTGGGTGGTGAATAATCAGGTCCTCTTGTCATGTCAGTCATTACAGACCGTAGAGAGATATTCATAACGTGTCAGAAATGTCCAGATCAACGAGCCCACGTCGGCTAAAGTTAAAAAATAAAAACATTTCAACTAGCCCACGTCGGCTAAAGTTAAAAAATAAAAACATTTCAACTAGCCCACGTCGGCTAAAGTTAAAAAATAAAAACATTTCAACTAGCGGCTAAAGTTAAAAAATAAAAACACGTCGGCTAAAGTTAAAAAATAAAAACATTTCAACTAGCCCACGTCGGCTAAAGTAAAAAATAAAAACATTTCAACTAGCCCAACAAAAGTTAAAACATTTCAACTAGCCCACGTCAGCTAAAGTTAAAACATTTCAACTAGTCCACTAAAGTTAAAAAATAACCACATTTCAACTAGCCCACGTCAGCTAAAGTAAAAAAATAAAAACATTTCAACTAGCCCACGTCAGCTAAAGTTAAAACATTTCAACTAGCCCACGTCGGCTAAAGTTAAAAATAACCACATTTCAAAGCCCAGTCGGCTAAAGTAAAAAAATAAAAACATTTCAACTAGCCCACGTCAGCTAAAGTTAAAACATTTCAACTAGTCCACGTCGGCTAAAGTTAAAAAATAAAAACATTTCAACTAGCCCACGTCGGCTAAAGTTAAAAAATAAAAACATTTCAACTAGCCCACGTCGGCTAAAGTTAAAAAATAAAAACATTTCAACTAGCCCACGTCGGCTAAAGTAAAAAATAAAAACATTTCAACTAGCCCACGTCAGCTAAAGTTAAAACATTTCAACTAGTCCACGTCGGCTAAAGTTAAAAAATAACCACATTTCAACTAGCCCACGTCAGCTAAAGTTAAAAAATAAAAACATTTCAACTAGCCCACGTCGGCTAAAGTTAAAAAATAAAAACATTTCAACTAGCCCACGTCGGCTAAAGTTAAAAAATAAAAACATTTCAACTAGCCCACGTCGGCTAAAGTTAAAAAATAAAAACATTTCAACTAGCCCACGTCGGCTAAAGTTAAAAAATAAAAACATTTCAACTAGCCCACGTCGGCTAAAGTAAAAAATAAAAACATTTCAACTAGCCCACGTCAGCTAAAGTTAAAACATTTACTAGTCCACGTTAAAAAAAAAAACCACATTTCAACTAGCCCACGTCAGCTAAAGTTAAAAAATAAAAACATTTCAACTAGCCCACGTCGGCTAAAGTTAAAAAATAAAAACATTTCAACTAGCCCACGTCGGCTAAAGTTAAAAAATAAAAACATTTCAACTAGCCCACGTCGGCTAAAGTTAAAAAATAAAAACATTTCAACTAGCCCACGTCGGCTAAAGTTAAAAAATAAAAACATTTCAACTAGCCCACGTCGGCTAAAGTAAAAAAATAAAAACATTTCAACTAGCCCACGTCAGCTAAAGTTAAAACATTTCAACTAGTCCACGTCGGCTAAAGTTAAAAAATAACCACATTTCAACTAGCCCACGTCAGCTAAAGTTAAAAAATAAAAACATTTCAACTAGCCCACGTCGGCTAAAGTTAAAAAATAAAAACATTTCAACTAGCCCACGTCGGCTAAAGTTAAAAAATAAAAACATTTCAACTAGCCCACGTCGGCTAAAGTTAAAAAATAAAAACATTTCAACTAGCCCACGTCGGCTAAAGTTAAAAAATAAAAACATTTCAACTAGCCCACGTCGGCTAAAGTTAAAAAATAAAAACATTTCAACTAGCCCAAGCTAAAGTTAAAACATTTCAACTAGTCCACGTCGGCTAAAGTTAAAAAATAACCACATTTCAACTAGCCCACGTCAGCTAAAGTTAAAAATAAAAACATTTCAACTAGCCCACGTCGGCTAAAGTTAAAAAATAAAAACATTTCAACTAGCCCACGTCGGCTAAAGTTAAAAAATAAAAACATTTCAACTAGCCCACGTCGGCTAAAGTTAAAAAATAAAAACATTTCAACTAGCCCACGTCGGCTAAAGTTAAAAAATAAAAACATTTCAACTAGCCCACGTCGGCTAAAGTTAAAAAATAAAAACATTTCAACTAGCCCACGTCGGCTAAAGTTAAAAAATAAAAACATTTCAACTAGCCCACGTCGGCTAAAGTTAAAAAATAAAAACATTTCAACTAGCCCACGTCGGCTAAAGTTAAAAAATAAAAACATTTCAACTAGCCCACGTCGGCTAAAGTTAAAAATAAAAACATTTCAACTAGCCCACGTCGGCTAAAGTTAAAAAATAAAAACATTTCAACTAGCCCACGTCGGCTAAAGTTAAAAAATAAAACATTTCAACTAGCCCACGTCGGCTAAAGTTAAAAAATAAACACATTTCAACTAGCCCACGTCGGCTAAAGTTAAAAAATAAAACATTTCAACTAGCCCACGTCGGCTAAAGTTAAAAAATAAAAACATTTCAACTAGCCCACGTCGGCTAAAGTTAAAAAATAAAAACATTTCAACTAGCCCACGTCGGCTAAAGTTAAAAAAATAAAAACATTTCAACTAGCCCACGTCGGCTAAAGTTAAAAATAAAAACATTTCAACTAGCCCACGTCGCTAAAGTTAAAAAATAAAAACATTTCAACTAGCCCACGTCGGCTAAAGTTAAAAAATAAAACATTTCAAAGCCCACTAAAGTTAAAAAATAAAAACATTTCAACTAGCCCACGTCGGCTAAAGTTAAAAAATAAAAACATTTCAACTAGCCCACGTCGGCTAAAGTTAAAAAATAAAAACATTTCAACTAGCCCACGTCGGCTAAAGTTAAAAAATAAAAACATTTCAACTAGCCCACGTCGGCTAAAGTTAAAAAAATAAAAACATTTCAACTAGCCCACGTCAGCTAAAGTTAAAAAATAAAAACATTTCAACTAGCCCACGTCGGCTAAAGTTAAAAAAATTAAAACATTTCAACTAGCCCACGTCGGCTAAAGTTAAAAAAATTAAAAACATTTCAACTAGCCCACGTCGGCTAAAGTTAAAAAATAAAAACATTTCAACTAGCCCACGTCGGCTAAAGTTAAAAAATAAAAACATTTCAACTAGCCCACGTCGGCTAAAGTTAAAAAATAAAAACATTTCAACTAGCCCACGTCGGCTAAAGTTAAAAAATAAAAACATTTCAACTAGCCCACGTCGGCTAAAGTTAAAAAATAAAAACATTTCAACTAGCCCACGTCGGCTAAAGTTAAAAAATAAAAACATTTCAACTAGCCCACGTCGGCTAAAGTTAAAAAATAAAAACATTTCAACTAGCCCACGTCGGCTAAAGTTAAAAAAAAAAATAAAAACATTTCAACTAGCCCACGTCGGCTAAAGTTAAAAAATAAAAACATTTCAACTAGCCCACGTCGGCTAAAGTTAAAAAATAAAAACATTTCAACTAGCCCACGTCAGCTAAAGTTAAAAAATAAAAACATTTCAACTAGCCCACGTCGGCTAAAGTTAAAAAATAAAAACATTTCAACTAGCCCACGTCGGCTAAAGTTAAAAAATAAAAACATTTCAACTAGCCCACGTCAGCTAAAGTTAAAAAATAAAAACATTTCATCTAGCCCACGTCGGCTAAAGTTAAAAAATAAAAACATTTCAACTAGCCCACGTCGGCTAAAGTAAAAAAAATAAAAACATTTCAACTAGCCCACGTCGGCTAAAGTTAAAAAATAAAACATTTCAACTAGCCCACGTCGGCTAAAGTTAAAAAATAAAAACATTTCAACTAGCCCACGTCGGCTAAAGTTAAAAAATAAAAACATTTCAACTAGCCCACGTCGGCTAAAGTTAAAAAATAAAAACATTTCAACTAGCCCATGTCGGCTAAAGTTAAAAAATAAAAACATTTCAACTAGCCCACGTCGGCTAAAGTTAAAAAATAAAAACATTTCAACTAGCCCACGTCGGCTAAAGTTAAAAAATAAAAACATTTCAACTAGCCCACGTCAGCTAAAGTTAAAAAATAAAAACATTTCAACTAGCCCACGTCGGCTAAAGTTAAAAAATAAAAACATTTCAACTAGCCCACGTCAGCTAAAGTTAAAAAATAAAAACATTTCAACTAGCCCACGTCGGCTAAAGTTAAAAAAATAAAAACATTTCAACTAGCCCACGTCGGCTAAAGTTAAAAAAATAAAAACATTTCAACTAGCCCACGTCGGCTAAAGTTAAAAAATAAAAACATTTCAACTAGCCCACGTCGGCTAAAGTTAAAAAATAAAAACATTTCAACTAGCCCACGTCGGCTAAAGTTAAAAAATAAAAACATTTCAACTAGCCCACGTCGGCTAAAGTTAAAAAAATAAAAACATTTCAACTAGCCCACGTCAGCTAAAGTTAAAAAATAAAAACATTTCAACTAGCCCACGTCGGCTAAAGTTAAAAAATAAAAACATTTCAACTAGCCCACGTCGGCTAAAGTTAAAAAATAAACACATTTCAACTAGCCCACGTCGGCTAAAGTTAAAAAATAAACACATTTCAACTAGCCCACGTCGGCTAAAGTTAAAAAATAAAAACATTTCAACTAGCCCACGTCGGCTAAAGTTAAAAAATAAAAACATTTCAACTAGCCCATGTCGGCTAAAGTTAAAAAATAAAAACATTTCAACTAGCCCATGTCGGCTAAAGTTAAAAAATAAAAACATTTCAACTAGCCCACGTCGGCTAAAGTTAAAAAATAAAAACATTTCAACTAGCCCACGTCGGCTAAAGTTAAAAAATAAAAACATTTCAACTAGCCCACGTCGGCTAAAGTTAAAAAATAAAAACATTTCAACTAGCCCACGTCGGCTAAAGTTAAAAAATAAAAACATTTCAACTAGCCCACGTCGGCTAAAGTTTAAAAATAAAAACATTTCAACTAGCCCACGTCGGCTAAAGTTTAAAAATAAAAACATTTCAACTAGCCCACGTCGGCTAAAGTTAAAAAAAAATAAAAACATTTCAACTAGCCCACGTCGGCTAAAGTTAAAAAATAAAAAAATTCAACTAGCCCACGTCAGCTAAAGTTAAAAAATAAAAAAATTCAACTAACGTCAGCTAAAGTTAAAAAAATAAAAAAATTCAACTAGCCCACGTCAGCTAAAGTTAAAAAATAAAAAAATTCAACTAGCCCACGTCAGCTAAAGTTAAAAAATAAAAACATTTCAACTAGCCCACGTCGGCTAAAGTTAAAAAATAAAAACATTTCAACTAGCCCACGTCGGCTAAAGTTAAAAAATAAAAACATTTCAACTAGCCCACGTCGGCTAAAGTTAAAAAATAAAAACATTTCAACTAGCCCACGTCGGCTAAAGTTAAAAAATAAAAACATTTCAACTAGCCCACGTCAGCCAAAGTTAAAAAATAAAAACATTTACTCATAAAGTGTTAAACAAATAAAAATATATTTGAGATTCTTCAAAGTAGCCACCCTTTGCCTTGATGACAGCTTTGCACACGCTTGGCATTCTCTCAACCAGCTTCACCTGGAATAATTTTCCAACAGTCTTGCTGAGCACTTGTTGGCTGCTTTTCCTTCCCTCTGCGGTCCAACTCATCCCTAACCATCTCAATTGGGTTGAGGTTGAGTGATTGTGGAGGCCAGGTCATCTGATGCCTCATTCTCCTTCTTGGTGTTGGGTCATTGTCCTGTTGAAAAACTATGCCATATCATTTTTTAACTGTGCTGTTTCACAAAAGGTTGTGAACCTAAATACATTTTCCAGACCCAGTATAATTTGCATTTCGTTATCTTGTTGTTTTTAGTCCCACCCTTTTAGCTCCAAACACAACCTGTCCTTTCAACATGAATTTCCCATGGTATTGTACTTAATCAGGTAGGAACTGATAAAGGAGTCCAAAAACATGCGGCCATTTTAGATTTATTTACATTATACACCAGAACGGGGTATGTCCTGCCCCGGCTGAAGTAGTGCACTATAATAGGAAAGTTAATTAGAGGCCATTGGGGACTCGCTTATGTATCACTCTACTTGTTCTGTGCTCTCTTCTCTAGACGGAGGAGCTGGAGCTGGGGACGCGCTTATGTATCCCTCTACTTGTTCTGTGCTCTCTTCTCTAGATGGAGGAGCTGGAGCTTGTTCTGGGATGCTGGAGCTGGGGACTTATGTATCCCTCTACTTGTTCTGTGCTCTCTTCCCTAGATGGAGGAGCTGGAGCTGGGGACTCGCTTATGTATCCCTCTACTTGTTCTGTGCTCTCTTCCCGGAGAGCTGGAGGAGCTGGAGCTGGAGGAGCTGGAGCTGGGGACTTATGTATCCCTTACTTGTTCTGTGTAGACGGATCCCTCCCTCTACTTGTTCTGTGCTCTCTTCTCTAGACGGAGGAGCTGGAGCTGGGGACACGCTTATGTATCCCTCTACTTGTTCTGTGCTCTCTTCTCTAGATGGAGGAGCTGGAGCTGGGGACACGCTTATGTATCCCTCTACTTGTTCTGTGCTCTCTTCTCTAGATGGAGGAGCTGGAGCTGGGGACTCGCTTATGTATCCCTCTACTTGTTCTGTGCTCTCTTCCCTAGATGGAGGAGCTGGAGCTGGGGACTCGCTTATGTATCCCTCTACTTGTTCTGTGCTCTCTTCTCTAGATGGAGGAGCTGGAGCTGGGGACTTGTTCGCTAGATATGTATCATCCCTCTACTTGTTCTGTGCTCTCTTCCCTAGATGGAGGAGCTGGAGCTGGGGACTCGCTTATGTATCCCTCTACTTGTTCTGTGCTCTCTTCCCTAGATGGAGGAGCTGGAGCTGGGGACTCGCTTATGTATCCCTCTACTTGTTCTGTGCTCTCTTCCCTAGATGGAGGAGCTGGAGCTGGGGACTCGCTTATGTATCCCTCTACTTGTTCTGTGCTCTCTTCTCTAGACGGAGGAGCTGGAGCTGGGGACTCGCTTATGTATCACTCTACTTGTTCTGTGCTCTCTTCTCTAGACGGAGGAGCTGGAGCTGGACTCGCTTATGTATCCCTCTACTTGTTCTGTGCTCTCTTCTCTAGATGGAGGAGCTGGAGCTAGATGGGACGCGCTTATGTATCCCTCTACTTGTTCTGTGCTCTCTTCTCTAGACGGAGGAGCTGGAGCTGGGGACGCGCTTATGTATCCCTCTACTTGTTCTGTGCTCTCTTCCCTAGACGCTGGAGCTGGGGACGCGCTTATGTATCCCTCTACTTGTTCTGTGCTCTCTTCTCTAGATGGAGGAGCTGGAGGAGAGGCTGAATGTTGCCCTGCACCAGAAACAAGTCCTGGCTCTGAGACTGGACAGCCAGCTGCAACTCACCCAGGATGAGAGGAGGTAGGAACAGAGCTGAGACTGGACAGACAGCTGCAACTTACCCAGGATGAGGGGAGGTAGGAACAGAGCTGAGACTGGACAG
Source organism: Oncorhynchus keta (assembly GCF_023373465.1). Classification (NCBI taxonomy): domain Eukaryota; kingdom Metazoa; phylum Chordata; class Actinopteri; order Salmoniformes; family Salmonidae; genus Oncorhynchus; species Oncorhynchus keta. The sequence goes on from NW_026289421.1 coordinate 21,654, forward strand.
CCAGCTGCAACTCACCCAGGATAGGAGGTAGGAACAGATCTGAGACTGGACAGACAGCTGCAACTCACCCAGGATGAGAGGAGGTAGGAACAGAGCTGAGACTGGACAGACAGCTGCAACTCACCCAGTATGAGGAGGAAGGAACAGAGTTGAGACCTTGACTTACCTTTAGCCATGATGTTCAACCAAGTCTCTCTGATCAGTCGTAGGGGTCGTAGGTCAACACAGGATCACCTTGCTGAACCCAGAACCTCTAAAAGATTGGAAGATGTTCAACCAAGTCTCTCTGATCAGTCGTAGGGGTCGTAGGTCAACACAGGATCACCTTGCTGAACCCAGAACCTCTAAAAGATTGGAAGATGTTCAACCAAGTCTCTCTGATCGGTCGTAGGGGTCGTAGGTCAACACAGGATCACCTTGCTGAACCCAGAACCTCTAAAAGATTGGAAGATGTTCAACCAAGTCTCTCTGATCGGTCGTAGGGGTCGTAGGTCAACACAGGATCACCTTGCTGAACCCAGAACCTCTAAAAGATTGGAAGATGTTCAACCAAGTCTCTCTGATCAGTCGTAGGTCAACACAGGATCACCTTGCTGAACCCAGAACCTCTAAAAGATTGGAAGATGTTCAACCAAGTCTCTCTGATCGGTCGTAGGGGTCGTAGGTCAACACAGGATCACCTTGCTGAACCCAGAACCTCTAAAAGATTGGAAGATGTTCAACCAAGTCTCTCTGATCAGTCGTAGGTCAACACAGGATCACCTTGCTGAACCCAGAACCTCTAAAAGATTGGAAGATGTTCAACCAAGTCTCTCTGATCGGTCGTAGGGGTCGTAGGTCAACACAGGATCACCTTGCTGAACCCAGAACCTCTAAAAGATTGGAAGATGTTCAACCAAGCAGGCATGGAAAGGGTGTCCTCTTTTTTATATTTGCCTCTAGTCAGTGTGGTTCTCTGTCTGTCCTGTAGGAAGCAGCAGGCTCTGAGGAAGCAGGAGATGGATGGGATCCTCCTGAGACAGAAGCAGCTGGAGGAGACTAACAGACGGCTGTGTGACAAGGCAGGAGACCTGCGACGCAGCCTCAGGGACCTGGAGCTCACCGAGGACAAATACAAGGAGCTCCGAGATATCCCAGAGGAGAGACTCTCTATCACTGAATACGTAGCGGTGAGAACTGGGGAGAGATCCTGCTAATGTGGTGTGTTAATGATGTGTGTTAATGCAGTGTGTTGTGGTAATGGTGTGGTAATGATGTGTGGTGTGGTAATGATGTGTGGTATGTTAATACAGTGTGTTGTGGTAATGCAGTGTGTTGTGGTAATGTGGTATGTTAATGCAGTGTGTTGTGTTAATGATGTGTGTTGTGGTAATGCAGTGTGTTGTGGTAATGGTGTGGTAATGCAGTGTGTTGTGGTAATGCAGAGTGTTGTGGTAATGCAGTGTGTTGTGGTATGTTAATGCAGTGTGGTGTGGTAATGTGGTGTGTTGTGTTATAATGCAGTGTGTTGTGTGGTAATGCAGTGTGTTGTGTTATAATGCAGTGTGTTGTGTTATAATGCAGTGTGTTGTGTTATAATGCAGTGTGTTGTGTTATAATGCAGTGTGTTGTGTTATAATGCAGTGTGTTGTGTTATAATGCAGTGTGTTGTGTTATAATGCAGTGTGTTGTGTTATAATGCAGTGTGTTGTGTTATAATGCAGTGTGTTGTGTTATAATGCAGTGTGTTGTGTTATAATGCAGTGTGTTGTGTTATAATGCAGTGTGTTGTGTTATAATGCAGTGTGTTGTTATAATGCAGTGTGTTGTGTTATAATGCAGTGTGTTGTTATAATGCAGTGTGTTGTTATAATGCAGTGTGTTGTGTTATAATGCAGTGTGTTGTGTTATAATGCAGTGTGTTGTTATAATGTAGTGTGTTGTGTTATAATGCAGTGTGTTGTGTTATATGCAGTGTGTTGTGTGTTGTGTTATAATGCAGTGTGTTGTGTTATAATGCAGTGTGTTGTGTTATAATGCAGTGTGTTGTGTTATAATGCAGTGTGTTGTGTTATAATGCAGTGTGTTGTGTTATAATGCAGTGTGTTGTGGTAATGCAGTGTGTTGTGTTATAATGCAGTGTGTTGTGTTATAATGCAGTGTGTTGTGTTATAATGCAGTGTGTTGTGTTATAATGCAGTGTGTTGTGTTATAATGCAGTGTGTTGTTATAATGCAGTGTGTTGTGTTATAATGCAGTGTGTTGTGTTATAATGCAGTGTGTTGTGTTATAATGCAGTGTGTTGTGTTATAATGCAGTGTGTTGTGTTATAATGCAGTGTGTTGTGTTATAATGCAGTGTGTTGTGTTATAATGCAGTGTGTTGTGTTATAATGCAGTGTGTTGTGTTATAATGCAGTGTGTTGTGTTATAATGCAGTGTGTTGTGTTATAATGCAGTGTGTTGTGTTATAATGCAGTGTGTTGTTATAATGCAGTGTGTTGTGTTATAATGCAGTGTGTTGTTATAATGTAGTGTGTTGTGTTATAATGCTGTGTTAATGTGTTATAATGCTGTGTTAATGTGTTATAATGCAGTGTGTTGTGTTATAATGCAGTGTGTTGTGTTATAATGTAGTGTGTTGTTATAATGTAGTGTGTTGTGTTATAATGTAGTGTGTTGTGTTATAATGCTGTGTTAATGTGTTATAATGCAGTGTGTTGTTATAATGTAGTGTGTTGTGTTATAATGTAGTGTGTTGTGTTATAATGCTGTGTTAATGTGTTATAATGCTGTGTTAATGTGTTATAATGCAGTGTGTTGTGTTATAATGCAGTGTGTTGTGTTATACTGCTGTGTTAATGTGTTATAATGCCGTGTGTTGTGTTATAATGCAGTGTGTTGTGTTATAATGCAGTGTGTTGTTATAATGCAGTGTGTTGTTATAATGCAGTGTGTTGTGTTATAATGCTGTGTTAATGTGTTATAATGCTGTGTTAATGTGTTATAATGCAGTGTGTTGTTATAATGCAGTGTGTTGTGTTATAATGCAGTGTGTTGTGTTATAATGCAGTGTGTTGTGTTATAATGCTGTGTTAATGTGTTATAATGCCGTGTGTTGTGTTATAATGCAGTGTGTTGTGTTATAATGCAGTGTGTTGTTATAATGCAGTGTGTTGTTATAATGCAGTGTGTTGTGTTATAATGCTGTGTTAATGTGTTATAATGTTAATCTGTTATAATGCTGTGTTAATGTGTTATAATGCAGTGTGTTGTGTTATAATGCAGTGTGTTTGTTATAATGCAGTGTGTTGTGTTATAATGCAGTGTGTTGTGTTATAATGCAGTGTGTTGTGTTATAATGCTGTGTTAAGTGTGTTGTGTTATAATGCAGTGTGTTGTGTTATAATGCAGTGTGTTGTTATAATGCAGTGTGTTGTGTTATAATGCTGTGTTAATGTTATAATGCAGTGTGTTGTGTTATAATGTAGTGTGTTGTGTTATAATGTAGTGTGTTGTGTTATAATGCAGTGTGTTGTGTTATAATGCAGTGTGTTGTGTTATAATGCTGTGTGTTGTGTTATAATGCAGTGTGTTGTGTTAATGCAGTGTGTTGTTATAATGCAGTGTGTTGTTATAATGCAGTGTGTTGTGTTATAATGCTGTGTTAATGTGTTATAATGCTGTGTTAATGTGTTATAATGCAGTGTGTTGTGTTATAATGTAGTGTGTTGTGTTATAATGCAGTGTGTTGTGTTATAATGCAGTGTGTTGTGGTAATGCTGTGTGTTGTGTTATAATGCTGTGTGTTGTGTTATAATGCCGTGTGTTGTGTTATAATGCCGTGTGTTGTTATAATGCAGTGTGTTGTGTTATAATGCAGTGTGTTGTTATAATGTAGTGTGTTGTTATAATGTAGTGTGTTGTGTTATAATGCAGTGTGTTGTGTTATAATGCAGTGTGTTGTTATAATGCAGTGTGTTATAATGTAGTGTGTTGTGTTATAATGCAGTGTGTTGTGTTATAATGCAGTGTGTTGTGTTATAATGCAGTGTGTTGTTATAATGCAGTGTGTTATAATGTAGTGTGTTGTGTTATAATGCAGTGTGTTGTGTTATAATGCAGTCTGTTGTTATAATGCAGTGTGTTATAATGCAGTGTGTTGTGTTATAATGCAGTGTGGTGTGTTATAATGCAGTGTGTTGTGTTATAATGCTGTGTGTTGTGTTATAATGCAGTGTGTTGTTATAATGCAGTGTGTTATAATGCCGTGTGTTGTGTTATAATGCCGTGTGTTGTGTTATAATGCAGTGTGTTGTGTTATAATGCAGTGTGTTGTGTTATAATGCCGTGTGTTGTGTTATAATGCCGTGTGTTGTGTTATAATGTAGTGTGTTGTTATAATGCCGTGTGTTGTGTTATAATGCAGTGTGTTGTGTTATAATGCAGTGTGTTGTTATAATGCAGTGTGTTGTGTTATAATGTAGTGTGTTGTTATAATGCAGTGTGTTGTGTTATAATGCAGTGTGTTGTTATAATGCTGTGTGTTGTGTTATAATGCAGTGTGTTGTGTTATAATGCTGTGTTAATGTGTTATAATGCAGTGTGTTGTGTTGTAATGCAGTGTGTTGTGTGATAATGCAGTGTGTTGTGTGGTAATGCAGTGTGTTGTGTTATAATGCAGTGTGTTGTTATAATGCAGTGTGTTATAATGCAGTGTGTTGTTATAATGCAGTGTGTTGTGTTATAATGCAGTGTGTTGTGTTATAATGCAGTGTGTTGTGTTATAATGCAGTGTGTTGTGTTATAATGCAGTGTGTTGTGTTATAATGCAGTGTGTTGTTATAATGCAGTGTGTTGTTATAATGCAGTGTGCTGTTATAATGCAGTGTGCTGTTATAAAGCAGTGTGTTGTGTTATAATGCAGTGTGTTGTTATAATGCTGTGTGTTGTGTTATAATGCAGTGTGTTGTGTTATAATGCAGTGTGTTGTGTGGTAATGCAGTGTGTTGTTATAAAGCAGTGTGTTGTGTTATAATGCAGTGTGTTGTGGTAATGCAGCGTGTTGTGGTAATGCCGTGTGTTGTGGTAATGCCGTGTGTTGTGGTAATGCAGTGTGTTGTGATAATGCCGTGTGTTGTGTTATAAAGCAGTGTGTTGTGTTATAATGCAGTGTTTTGTGTTATAATGCAGTGTGTTGTGTTATAATGCAGTGTGTTGTGTTATAATGCAGTGTGTTGTGGTAATGCAGTGTGTTGTGTTATAATGCAGTGTGTTGTGTTATAATGCAGTGTGTTGTGTTATAATGCAGTGTGTTGTGTTATAACGCCGTGTGTTGTGTTATAATGCAGTGTGTTGTGTTATAATGCAGTGTTTTGTTTTATAATGCTGTGTGTTGTGTTATAATGCAGTGTGTTGTGTTATAATGCAGTGTGTTGTGTTATAATGCCGTGTGTTGTGTTATAATGCCGTGTGTTGTGTTATAATGCCGTGTGTTGTGTTATAATGCAGTGTGTTGTGTTATAATGCCGTGTGTTGTGTTATAATGCAGTGTGTTGTGTTATAATGTAGTGTGTTGTTATAATGCAGTGTGTTGTTATAATGCAGTGTGTTGTTATAATGCAGTGTGTTGTTATAATGCAGTGTGCTGTTATAATGCAGTGTGTTGTGTTATAATGCCGTGTGTTGTGTTATAATGCAGTGTGTTGTGTTATAATGCAGTGTGTTGTGTTATAATGCGTGTGTTGTGTTATAATGCAGTGTGTTGTTATAATGCAGTGTGTTTATAATGCAGTGTGTTGTGTTATAATGCAGTGTGTTGTGTTATAATGCAGTGTGTTGTGTTATAATGCAGTGTGTTGTGTTATAATGCCGTGTGTTGTGTTATAATGTAGTGTGTTGTGTTATAATGCCGTGTGTTGTGTTATAATGCCGTGTGTTGTGTTATAATGCAGTGTGTTGTGTTATAATGCCGTGTGTTGTGTTATAATGCCGTGTGTTGTGTTATAATGTAGTGTGTTGTTATAATGCCGTGTGTTGTGTTATAATGCAGTGTGTTGTGTTATAATGCAGTGTGTTGTGTTATAATGCCGTGTGTTGTGTTATAATGCAGTTGTGTTATAATGTAGTGTGTTGTTATAATGCAGTGTGTTGTTGTAATGCAGTGTGTTGTTATAATGCAGTGTGTTGTGTTATAATGCAGTGTGTTGTGTTATAATGCAGTGTGTTGTGTTATAATGCAGTGTGTTGTGTTATAATGCAGTGTGTTGTGTTATAATGCAGTGTGTTGTTATAATGCAGTGTGTTGTGTTATAATGCAGTGTGTTGTGTTATAATGCAGTGTGTTGTGTTATAATGCAGTGTGTTGTGTTATAATGCAGTGTGTTGTGTTATAATGCAGTGTGTTGTGTTATAATGCAGTGTGTTGTGTTATAATGCAGTGTGTTGTGTTATAATGCAGTGTGTTGTGTTATAATGCAGTGTGTTGTGGTAATGCAGTGTGTTGTGTTATAATGCAGTGTGTTGTGTGTTGTGTTAATGCTGTGTGTTGTGTTAATGCAGTGTGTTGTGTTATAATGCAGTGTGTTGTGGTAATGCAGTGTGTTGTGTTATAATGCAGTGTGTTGTGTTATAATGCAGTGTGTTGTGTTATAATGCAGTGTGTTGTGTTATAATGCAGTGTGTTGCGTTATAATGCAGTGTGTTGTGTTATAATGCAGTGTGTTGTGTTATAATGCAGTGTGTTGTTTGGTAATGCAGTGTGTTGTTATAATGCAGTGTCTTGTGTTATAATGCAGTGTCTTGTGTTATAATGTAGTGTGTTGTGTGTTAATGCTGTGTGGTGTTCTCCCAGGTGTGTTAATGCTGTGTGGTGTTCTCCCAGGTGTGTTAATGCTGTGTGGTGTTCTCCCAGGTGTGTTAATGCTGTGTGGTGTTCTCCCAGGTGTGTTTCTATGAGGTGGTGAGTCCTCTCAAAGCCCAGCTCTCTGAGCTCCATGTCAAGAGGAACAGCCTGACAGACGACCTGGAGACACATAGGACTGAGATCAAGGCCCTTATGAAGGTACACACACACACACACACACACACAGAGGACAGATCAGAGCCTTCGTGGAGGTACAGACAGAGAGAGGACAGATCAGAGCCTTCGTGGAGGTACAGACAGAGAGAGGACAGATCAGAGCCTTCATGGAGGTACAGACAGAGAGGACAGATCAGAGCCTTCATGGAGGTACAGACAGAGAGAGGACAGATCAGAGCCTTCATGAAGGTACAGACAGAGAGAGGACAGATCAGAGCCTTTATGGAGGTACAGACAGAGAGGACAGATCAGAGCCTTTATGGAGGTACAGACAGAGAGAGGACAGATCAGAGCCTTCATGGAGATACAGACAGAGAGAGGACAGATCAGAGCCTTCATGGAGGTACAGACAGAGAGAGGACAGATCAGAGCCTTCATGAAGGTACAGACAGAGAGAGGACAGATCAGAGCCTTCATGGAGATACAGACAGAGAGAGGACAGATCAGAGCCTTCATGGAGATACAGACAGAGAGAGGACAGATCAGAGCCTTCATGGAGGTACAGACAGAGAGAGGACAGATCAGAGCCTTCATGGAGGTACAGACAGAGAGAGGACAGATCAGAGCCTTCATGGAGGTACAGACAGAGAGAGGACAGATCAGGGCCTTCATGGAGGTACAGACAGAGAGAGGACAGATCAGAGCCTTCATGGAGGTACAGACAGAGAGAGGACAGATGAGAGCCTTCATGGAGAGACAGACAGAGAGAGGACAGATCAGAGTCTTCATGGAGGTACAGACAGAGAGAGGACAGATCAGAGCCTTGATGGAGGTACAGACAGAGAGAGGACAGATCAGAGCCTTCATGGAGGTACAGACAGAGAGAGGACAGATCAGAGCCTTCATGGAGGTACAGACAGAGAGAGGACAGATCAGAGCCTTCATGGAGGTACAGACAGAGAGAGGACAGATCAGAGCCTTCATGGAGGTACAGTACAGAGAGAGGACAGATCAGAGCCTTCATGGAGGTACAGACAGAGAGAGGACAGATCAGAGCCTTCATGGAGGTACAGACAGAGAGAGGACAGATCAGAGCCTTCATGGAGGTACAGACAGAGAGAGGACAGATCAGAGCCTTCATGGAGGTACAGACAGAGAGAGGACAGATCAGAGCCTTCATGGAGGTACAGACAGAGAGGACAGATCAGAGCCTTCATGGAGGTACAGACAGAGAGAGGACAGATCAGAGCCTTCATGGAGGTACAGACAGAGAGAGGACAGATCAGAGCCTTCATGGAGGTACAGACAGAGAGAGGACAGATCAGAGCCTTCATGGAGGTACAGACAGAGCCAGAGCCTTCATGGAGATACAGACAGAGAGGAGGACAGATCAGAGACCTTCATGGAGGTACAGACAGAGAGAGGACAGATCAGAGCCTTCATGGAGGTACAGACAGAGAGAGGACAGATCAGAGCCTTCATGGAGGTACAGACAGAGAGAGGACAGATCAGAGCCTTCATGGAGGTACAGACAGAGAGAGGACAGATCAGAGCCTTCATGGAGGTACAGACAGAGAGACAGATCAGACAGATCAGAGCCTTCATGGAGGTACAGACAGAGAGAGGACAGATCAGAGCCTTCATGGAGGTACAGACAGAGAGGACAGATCAGAGCCTTCATGGAGGTACAGACAGAGAGAGGACAGATCAGAGCCTTCATGGAGGTACAGACAGAGAGAGGACAGATCAGAGCCTTCATGGAGGTACAGACAGAGAGAGGACAGATCAGAGCCTTCATGGAGGTACAGACAGAGAGGACAGATCAGAGCCTTCATGGAGGTACAGACAGAGAGAGGACAGATCAGAGCCTTCATGGAGGTACAGACAGAGAGGACAGATCAGAGCCTTCATGGAGGTACAGACAGAGAGAGGACAGATCAGAGCCTTCATGGAGGTACAGACAGAGAGAGGACAGATCAGAGCCTTCATGGAGGTACAGACAGAGAGAGGACAGATCAGAGCCTTCATGGAGGTACAGACAGAGGACAGATCAGAGCCTTCATGGAGGTACAGACAGAGAGGACAGATCAGAGCCTTCATGGAGGTACAGACAGAGAGGACAGATCAGAGCCTTCATGGAGGTACAGACAGAGAGAGGACAGATCAGAGCCTTCATGGAGGTACAGACAGAGAGGACAGATCAGAGCCTTCATGGAGGTACAGACAGAGAGAGGACAGATCAGAGCCTTCATGGAGGTACAGACAGAGAGAGGACAGATCAGAGCCTTCATGGAGGTACAGACAGAGAGGACAGATCAGAGCCTTCATGGAGGTACAGACAGAGAGAGGACAGATCAGAGCCTTCATGGAGGTACAGACAGAGAGGACAGATCAGAGCCTTCATGGAGGTACAGACAGAGAGAGGACAGATCAGAGCCTTCATGGAGGTACAGACAGAGAGAGGACAGATCAGAGCCTTCATGGAGGTACAGACAGAGAGAGGACAGATCAGAGCCTTCATGGATGGAGACAGATCAGAGCCTTCATGGAGTACAGAGAGAGGACAGATCAGAGCCTTCATGGAGGTACAGACAGAGAGAGGACAGATCAGAGCCTTCATGGAGGTACAGACAGAGAGAGGACAGATCAGAGCCTTCATGGAGGTACAGACAGAGAGGACAGATCAGAGCCTTCTCCCATGGAGGTACAGACAGAGAGAGGACAGATCAGAGCCTTCATGGAGGTACAGACAGAGAGAGGACAGATCAGAGCCTTCATGGAGGTACAGACAGAGAGAGGACAGATCAGAGCCTTCATGGAGGTACAGACAGAGAGAGGACAGATCAGAGCCTTCATGGAGGTACAGACAGAGAGAGGACAGATCAGAGCCTTCATGGAGGTACAGACAGAGAGGACAGATCAGAGCCTTCATGGAGGTACAGACAGAGAGAGGACAGATCAGAGCCTTCATGGAGGTACAGACAGAGAGAGGACAGATCAGAGCCTTCATGGAGGTACAGACAGAGAGAGGACAGATCAGAGCCTTCATGGAGGTACAGACAGAGAGAGGACAGATCAGAGCCTTCATGGAGGTACAGACAGAGAGAGGACAGATCAGAGCCTTCATGGAGGTACAGACAGAGAGAGGACAGATCAGAGCCTTCATGGAGGTACAGACAGAGAGAGGACAGATCAGAGCCTTCATGGAGGTACAGACAGAGAGAGGACAGATCAGAGCCTTCATGGAGGTACAGACAGAGAGAGGACAGATCAGAGCCTTCATGGAGGTACAGACAGAGAGAGGACAGATCAGAGCCTTCATGGAGGTACAGACAGAGAGAGGACAGATCAGAGCCTTCATGGAGGTACAGACAGAGAGAGGACAGATCAGAGCCTTCATGGAGGTACAGACAGAGAGAGGACAGATCAGAGCCTTCATGGAGGTACAGACAGAGAGAGGACAGATCAGAGCCTTCATGGAGGTACAGACAGAGAGAGGACAGATCAGAGCCTTCATGGAGGTACAGACAGAGAGAGGACAGATCAGAGCCTTCATGGAGGTACAGACAGAGAGAGGACAGATCAGAGCCTTCATGGAGGTACAGACAGAGAGAGGACAGATCAGAGCCTTCATGGAGGTACAGACAGAGAGAGGACAGATCAGAGCCTTCATGGAGGTACAGACAGAGAGAGGACAGATCAGAGCCTTCATGGAGGTACAGACAGAGAGAGGACAGATCAGAGCCTTCATGGAGGTACAGACAGAGAGAGGACAGATCAGAGCCTTCATGGAGGTACAGACAGATGGAGGACAGATCAGAGCAGATCAGAGCCTTCATGGAGGTACAGACAGAGAGAGGACAGATCAGAGCCTTCATGGAGGTACAGACAGAGAGAGGACAGATCAGAGCCTTCATGGAGGTACAGACAGAGAGAGGACAGATCAGAGCCTTCATGGAGGTACAGACAGAGAGAGGACAGATCAGAGCCTTCATGGAGGTACAGACAGAGAGAGGACAGATCAGAGCCTTCATGGAGGTACAGACAGAGAGAGGACAGATCAGAGCCTTCATGGAGGTACAGACAGAGAGGACAGATCAGAGCCTTCATGGAGGTACAGACAGAGAGAGGACAGATCAGAGCCTTCATGGAGGTACAGACAGAGAGGACAGATCAGAGCCTTCATGGAGGTACAGACAGAGAGAGGACAGATCAGAGCCTTCATGGAGGTACAGACAGAGAGGACAGATCAGAGCCTTCATGGAGGTACAGACAGAGAGAGGACAGATCAGAGCCTTCATGGAGGTACAGACAGAGAGAGGACAGATCAGAGCCTTCATGGAGGTACAGACAGAGAGAGGACAGATCAGAGCCTTCATGGAGGTACAGACAGAGAGGACAGATCAGAGCCTTCATGGAGGTATCAGAGCCAGACAGAGAGAGGACAGATCAGAGCCTTCATGGAGGTACAGACAGAGAGGACAGATCAGAGCCTTCATGGAGGTACAGACAGAGAGGACAGATCAGAGCCTTCATGGAGGTACAGACAGAGAGAGGACAGATCAGAGCCTTCATGGAGGTACAGACAGAGAGAGGACAGATCAGAGCCTTCATGGAGGTACAGACAGAGAGAGGACAGATCAGAGCCTTCATGGAGGTACAGACAGAGAGAGGACAGATCAGAGCCTTCATGGAGGTACAGACAGAGAGAGGACAGATCAGAGCCTTCATGGAGGTACAGACAGAGAGAGGACAGATCAGAGCCTTCATGGAGGTACAGACAGAGAGAGGACAGATCAGAGCCTTCATGGAGGTACAGACAGAGAGGACAGATCAGAGCCTTCATGGAGGTACAGACAGAGAGGACAGATCAGAGCCTTCATGGAGGTACAGACAGTACAGAGAGGACAGATCAGAGCCTTCATGGAGGTACAGACAGAGAGGACAGATCAGAGCCTTCATGGAGGTACAGACAGAGAGAGGACAGATCAGAGCCTTCATGGAGGTACAGACAGAGAGAGGACAGATCAGAGCCTTCATGGAGGTACAGACAGAGAGAGGACAGATCAGAGCCTTCATGGAGGTACAGACAGAGAGAGGACAGATCAGAGCCTTCATGGAGGTACAGACAGAGAGAGGACAGATCAGAGCCTTCATGGAGGTACAGACAGAGAGGACAGATCAGAGCCTTCATGGAGGTACAGACAGAGAGAGGACAGATCAGAGCCTTCATGGAGGTACAGACAGAGAGAGGACAGATCAGAGCCTTCATGGAGGTACAGACAGAGAGAGGACAGATCAGAGCCTTCATGGAGGTACAGACAGAGAGAGGACAGATCAGAGCCTTCATGGAGGTACAGACAGAGAGAGGACAGATCAGAGCCTTCATGGAGGTACAGACAGAGAGAGGACAGATCAGAGCCTTCATGGAGGTACAGACAGAGAGAGGACAGATCAGAGCCTTCATGGAGGTACAGACAGAGAGAGGACAGATCAGAGCCTTCATGGAGGTACAGACAGAGAGGACAGATCAGAGCCTTCATGGAGGTACAGACAGAGAGAGGACAGATCAGAGCCTTCATGGAGGTACAGACAGAGAGGACAGATCAGAGCCTTCATGGAGGTACAGACAGAGAGAGGACAGATCAGAGCCTTCATGGAGGTACAGACAGAGAGAGGACAGATCAGAGCCTTCATGGAGGTACAGACAGAGAGAGGACAGATCAGAGCCTTCATGGAGGTACAGACAGAGAGAGGACAGATCAGAGCCTTCATGGAGGTACAGACATGGAGTACAGAGAGGACAGATCAGAGCCTTCATGGAGGTACAGACAGAGAGAGGACAGATCAGAGCCTTCATGGAGGTACAGACAGACAGAGCCTTCAGAGCCTTCATGGAGATACAGACAGAGAGAGGACAGATCAGAGCCTTCATGGAGGTACAGACAGAGAGAGGACAGATCAGAGCCTTCATGGAGGTACAGACAGAGGACAGATCAGAGCCTTCATGGAGGTACAGACAGAGAGAGGACAGATCAGAGCCTTCATGGAGGTACAGACAGAGGACAGATCAGAGCCTTCATGGAGGTACAGACAGAGAGAGGACAGATCAGAGCCTTCATGGAGGTACAGACAGAGAGAGGACAGATCAGAGCCTTCATGGAGGTACAGACAGAGAGGACAGATCAGAGCCTTCATGGAGGTACAGACAGAGAGAGGACAGATACAGACAGAGAGGACAGATCAGAGCCTTCATGGAGGTACAGACAGAGAGAGGACAGATCAGAGCCTTCATGGAGGTACAGACAGAGAGAGGACAGATCAGAGCCTTCATGGAGGTACAGACAGAGAGAGGACAGATCAGAGCCTTCATGGAGGTACAGACAGAGAGAGGACAGATCAGAGCCTTCATGGAGGTACAGACAGAGAGAGGACAGATCAGAGCCTTCATGGAGGTACAGACAGAGAGAGGACAGATCAGAGCCTTCATGGAGGTACAGACAGAGAGAGGACAGATCAGAGCCTTCATGGAGGTACAGACAGAGAGAGGACAGATCAGAGCCTTCATGGAGGTACAGACAGAGAGGACAGATCAGAGCCTTCATGGAGGTACAGACAGAGAGAGGACAGATCAGAGCCTTCATGGAGGTACAGACAGAGAGAGGACAGATCAGAGCCTTCATGGAGGTACAGACAGAGAGAGGACAGATCAGAGCCTTCATGGAGGTAGCCTTCATGGAGTACAGAGAGAGGACAGATCAGAGCCTTCATGGAGGTACAGACAGAGAGAGGACAGATCAGAGCCTTCATGGAGGTACAGACAGAGAGGACAGATCAGAGCCTTCATGGAGGTACAGACAGAGAGAGGACAGATCAGAGCCTTCATGGAGGTACAGACAGAGAGAGGACAGATCAGAGCCTTCATGGAGGTACAGACAGAGAGAGGACAGATCAGAGCCTTCATGGAGGTACAGACAGATCAGAGAGGACAGATCAGAGCCTTCATGGAGGTACAGACAGAGAGAGGACAGATCAGAGCCTTCATGGAGGTACAGACAGAGAGGACAGATCAGAGCCTTCATGGAGGTACAGACAGAGAGAGGACAGATCAGAGCCTTCATGGAGGTACAGACAGAGAGAGGACAGATCAGAGCCTTCATGGAGGTACAGACAGAGAGAGGACAGATCAGAGCCTTCATGGAGGTACAGACAGAGAGGACAGATCAGAGCCTTCATGGAGGTACAGACAGAGAGAGGACAGATCAGAGCCTTCATGGAGGTACAGACAGAGAGGACAGATCAGAGCCTTCATGGAGGTACAGACAGAGAGAGGACAGATCAGAGCCTTCATGGAGGTACAGACAGAGAGAGGACAGATCAGAGCCTTCATGGAGGTACAGACAGAGAGAGGACAGATCAGAGCCTTCATGGAGGTACAGACAGAGAGAGGACAGATCAGAGCCTTCATGGAGGTACAGACAGAGAGGACAGATCAGAGCCTTCATGGAGGTACAGACAGGGAGGACAGATCAGAGCCTTCATGGAGGTACAGACAGAGAGAGGACAGATCAGAGCCTTCATGGAGGTACAGACAGAGAGAGGACAGATCAGAGCCTTCATGGAGGTACAGACAGAGAGAGGACAGATCAGAGCCTTCATGGAGGTACAGACAGAGAGAGGACAGATCAGAGCCTTCATGGAGGTACAGACAGAGAGGACAGATCAGAGCCTTCATGGAGGTACAGACAGAGAGAGGACAGATCAGAGCCTTCATGGAGGTACAGACAGAGAGAGGACAGATCAGAGCCTTCATGGAGGTACAGACAGAGAGAGGACAGATCAGAGCCTTCATGGAGGTACAGACATGGAGAGAGAGGACAGATCAGAGCCTTCATGGAGGTACAGACAGAGAGAGGACAGATCAGAGCCTTCATGGAGGTACAGACAGAGAGAGGACAGATCAGAGCCTTCATGGAGGTACATGGAGACAGAGAGAGGACAGATCAGAGCCTTCATGGAGGTACAGACAGAGAGAGGACAGATCAGAGCCTTCATGGAGGTACAGACAGAGAGAGGACAGATCAGAGCCTTCATGGAGGTACAGACAGAGAGAGGACAGATCAGAGCCTTTATGGAGGTACAGACAGAGAGAGGACAGATCAGAGCCTTCATGGAGGTACAGACAGAGAGAGGACAGATCAGAGCCTTCATGGAGGTACAGACAGAGAGAGGACAGATCAGAGCCTTTATGGAGGTACAGACAGAGAGAGGACAGATCAGAGCCTTCATGGAGGTACAGACAGAGAGAGGACAGATCAGAGCCTTCATGGAGGTACAGACAGAGAGAGGACAGATCAGAGCCTTCATGGAGGTACAGACAGAGAGAGGACAGATCAGAGCCTTCATGGAGGTACAGACAGAGAGGACAGATCAGAGCCTTCATGGAGGTACAGACAGAGAGAGGACAGATCAGAGCCTTCATGGAGGTACAGACAGAGAGGACAGATCAGAGCCTTCATGGAGGTACAGACAGAGAGAGGACAGATCAGAGCCTTCATGGAGGTACAGACAGAGAGGACAGATCAGAGCCTTCATGGAGGTACTGTTTGTCAGACAGAGAGAGGACAGATCAGAGCCATGGAGGTACAGACAGAGAGAGGACAGATCAACCCTCCTCCTGGGTGTACAGACAGAGAGAGGACAGCAGGCATGGAGGTACAGACTGGAGATCAGGAACCAGAGACTAACTCTGGAGCTGGCTGACACTAATCAGAGCCTTCATGGAGGGAGACAGAGAGGACAGATCTAGAGCCTTCATGGAGGTACAGACAGAGAGAGGACAGATCAGAGCCTTCATGGAGTTTACAGACAAGAGGACAGATCAGAGCCTTCATGGAGGTACAGACAGAGAGAGGACAGATCAGAGCCTTCATGGAGGTACAGACAGAGCCTTCATGTTTAGAAACTAGACGATCAGATCCTCCCTTCCTTTCCAGTGAGCGTGATGGACAGAGTCAGAGCCTTGATGGAGAGAGACAGTTGAGGAAGAGGCTGGAGCTGCTTCATGGAGGTCCAGACCAGGGAGAGGACAGAGCTCAGTCTTCATGGAGGTAC
This sequence comes from Oncorhynchus keta, assembly GCF_023373465.1. Classification (NCBI taxonomy): domain Eukaryota; kingdom Metazoa; phylum Chordata; class Actinopteri; order Salmoniformes; family Salmonidae; genus Oncorhynchus; species Oncorhynchus keta. The sequence goes on from NW_026289421.1 coordinate 37,767, forward strand.
AACACCAACCTGGATACAACTCTACCTGCCTAACACCTTGATGTACAGAACACAGTACCACTGATTGGCTGACAGAGATGTTGTCTCAGCCTCCTCATGGAAGGTACAGACAGAGAAGGACAGATCAGAGCCTCTGAATTACAGCATCTGCTAAATGATAACATGTCACGTTAAATGTCCTCCAGCAGACGGTGCCTTCTCCTCCAGATGGATTGACTACCTCTAACCCCTCTGTCCTCCATGGTGTCTACTCTGCAGCAGTCAGTGTCCCTCCTCCAGATGGATAGACTACCTCTAACTGACCCTCTGTGTTCCAGGTGTCTACTCTGCAGCAGTCAGTGACCCTCCTCCAGATGGACAGACTACCTCTAACCCCTCTGTGTTCCAGGTGTCTACCTGCAGAAGTCAGTGACCCTCCTCCAGATGGATAGACTACCTCTAACCCCTCTGTGTTCCAGGTGTCTGCAGATCAGACGGTGACCCTCCTCCAGATGGATTGACTACCTCTAACCCCTCTGTCCAGAAACTCTGCAGCAGACGGTGCTCCCTCCTCCAGATGGATTGACTACCTCTAACCCCTCTGTGTTCCAGGTGTCTACTCTGCAGCAGACGGTGTGGACCCTCCTCCAGATGGATAGACTACCTCTAACCCCTCTGTGTTCCAGGTGTCTACTCTGCAGCAGACGGTGTCCCCCTCCAGATGGATAGACTACCTCTAACCCCTCTGTCCTCCAGGTGTCTGCAGTCGAGTGTCCCTAACCTCCAAATGGATAGACTACCTCTGCCAACACCCTCTGTTCTCCAGGTGTCTACTCTACAGCAGACTGGTGTCCCCTCCTCCAGATGGATTGCTACCTCTAACCCCTCTGTGTTCCAGGTGTCCTCTGCAGCAGACGGTGTCCCTCCTCCAGATGGATTGACTACCTCTAACCCCTCTGTGTTCCAGGTGTCTACTCTGCAGCAGTCAGTGTCCCCTCCTCCAGATGGATAGACTACCTCTAACCCCTCTGTCCTCCAGGTGTCTACTCTGCAGAAGTCAGTGACCCTCCTCCAGATGGATTGACTACCTCTAACCCCTCTGTGTTCCAGGTGTCTACTCTGCAGAAGTCAGTGACCCTCCTCCAGATGGATTGACTACCTCTAACCCCTCTGTGTTCCAGGTGTCTACTCTGCAGAAGTCAGTGCCCCTCCTCCAGATGGATTGACTACCTCTAACCCCTCTGTGTTCCAGGTGTCTACTCTGCAGCAGACTGTGACCCTCCTCCAGAAGGATAAGGAATATGTTCACAGACAGAGCATGGAGCTGAATGTGCGCTGTGCCCACCAGGAAGACCGTCTAGAGAGGCTGCAGACCCAGCTGGACGACGCCCAGAGGGCCAGGGAGGAGGTCTATCACAAATACATCGCTTCTAGGTCAGTACCCCTCCTAACCCTTCTGGGTCAGTACCCCTCCCTAACCCTTCTGGGTCAGTACCCCTCCCTAACCCTTCTGGGTCAGTACCCCTCCCTAACCCTTCTGGGTCAGTACCCCTCCCTAACCCTTCTGGGTCAGTACCCCTCCCTAACCCTTCTGGGTCAGTACTCCTCCCTAACCCTTCTGGGTCAGTACCCCTCCCTAACCCTTCTATATCAGTACCCCTCCCTAACCCTTCTGGGTCAGTACCCCTCCCTAACCCTTCTATATCAGTACTCCTCCCTAACCCTTCTGGGTCAGTACTCCTCCCTAACCCTTCTGGGTCAGTACCCCTCCCTAACCCTTCTGGGTCAGTACTCCTCCCTAACCCTCCTATATCAGTACCCCTCCCTAACCCTTCTGGGTCAGTACCCCTCCCTAACCCTTCTAGGTCAGTACCCCTCCCTAACCCTCCTAGGTCAGTACCCCTCCCTAACCCTCTGGGTCAGTAACCCTCCCTAACCCTTCTGGGTCAGTACTCCTCCCTAACCCTTCTGGGTCAGTACTCCTCCCTAACCCTTCTAGGTCAGTACTCCTCCCTAACCCTCCTGGGTCAGTACTCCTCCCTAACCCTTCTGGGTCAGTACTCCTCCCTAACCCTCCTAGGTCAGTACTCCTCCCTAACCCTCCTGGGTCAGTACTCCTCCCTAACCCTTCTGGGTCAGTACTCCTCCCTAACCCTTCTGGGTCAGTACTCCTCCCTAACCCTTCTAGGTCAGTACCCCTCCCTAACCCTTCTGGGTCAGTACTCCTCCCTAACCCTTCTGGGTCAGTACTCCTCCCTAACCCTTCTGGGTCAGTACCCCTCCCTAACCCTTCTGGGTCAGTACTCCTCCCTAACCCTTCTGGGTCAGTACTCCTCCCTAACCCTCCTATATCAGTACCCCTCCCTAACCCTTCTGGGTCAGTACTCCTCCCTAACCCTTCTGGGTCAGTACTCCTCCCTAACCCTTCTGGGTCAGTACTCCTCCCTAACCCTTCTAGGTCAGTACCCCTCCCTAACCCTTCTGGGTCAGTACTCCTCCCTAACCCTTCTGGGTCAGTACTCCTCCCTAACCCTTCTATATCCGTACTCCGCCTAATTCATTCAAGGGTTTTTCTTTATTTTTTCTATTTTCTACATTATATAATAATAGTGAAGACATCAAAACTATGAAATAACACATATGGAATCATGTAGTAACCAAAATAGTGTTAAACAAAACATTAGTTTCTTCCACGTAGCCACCCTTTTCTTTGATGACAGCTTTGCACACTCCTGGCATTCTCTCAACCAACTTCACCTGGAATGCTTTTCCAACAGTCTTGAAGGAGTTCCCACATATGCTGAGCACTGGTTCGCTGCTTTTATTTCACTCTGAGGTCCAACTCATCCCAAACCATCTCAATTGGGTTGAGGCCGGGGGATTGTGGAGGCCAGGTCATCTGATGCAGCACTTCATCACTCTCCTTCTTGGTCAAATAGCCAGGAGGTGTGTTGGGTCATTGTCCTGTTGAAAAACAAATGATAGTCCCACTAAGCGCACACCAGAAGGGACGGCGTATCGCTGCAGAATGCTGTGGTAGCCATGCTGGTTAAATATGCCTTGAATTCTAAATAAACCACTGACATTGTCACCAGCAAAGCACCATAACACCTCCTCCTCCATGCTTCACGGTGGGAACCACACATGCAGAGATCATTCGTTCACCTACTCTGCATCTCACGAAGACACAGCGCTTGGAACCAAAAATCTCATATTTGGACTCCTCAGACCGAAGGACATGTTTCCTCCGGTCTAATGTCCATTGCTCGTGTTTCTTGGTCCAAGCAAGTCTCTTCTTCTTATCGGTGTCTTTTAGTAGTGGCTTATTTGCAGCAATTCGACCATGAAGGTCTGATTCACGCAGTCTCCTCTGAACAGTGAAGCACTGAAGCATTTATTTGGGCTGAAATTTCTGAGGCTGGTAACTCTAATGAACTTATCCTCAGCAGCAGAGGGAACTCTAATGAACTTATCCTCTGCAGCAGAGGGAACTCTACTGAACTTATCCTCTGCGGCAGAGGGAACTCTAATGAACTTATCCTCTGCAGCAGAGGGAACTCTAATGAACTTATCCTCTGCAGCAGAGGGAACTCTAATGAACTTATCCTCTGCAGCAGAGGGAACTCTAATGAACTTATCCTCTGCAGCAGAGGGAACTCTAACGAACTTATCCTCTGCAGCAGAGGGAACTCTAATGAACTTATCCTCTGCAGCAGAGGGAACTCTAATGAACTCATCCTCTGCAGCAGAGGGAACTCTAATGAACTTATCCTCTGCAGCAGAGGGAACTCTAATGAACTTATCCTCTGCAGCAGAGGGAACTCTAATGAACTTATCCTCTGCAGCAGAGGGAACTCTAATGAACTTATCCTCTGCAGCAGAGGGAACTCTAATGAACTTATCCTCTGCAGCAGAGGGAACTCTAATGAACTTATCCTCTGCAGCAGAGGGAACTCTAATGAACTTATCCTCTGCAGCAGAGGGAACTCTAATGAACTTATCCTCAGCAGCAGAGGGAACTCTAATGAACTTATCCTCTGCAGCAGAGGGAACTCTGGGTCTTCCATTGCTGCGGTGGTCCTCATGAGAACCAGTTTCATCGTAGCGCTTGATGTTTTTGCGACTGCACTTGAAGAAACTGTCAAAGTTCTTGAAATGTTCCGTATTGACTGACTTTCATATCTTAAAGTAATGATGGACTGTCGTTTCTCTCTGCTTATTTGAGCTGTTCTTGCCATAATATGGACTTGGTCTTTTACCAAATAGGGATATCTTCTGTATACCACCCCTATCTTGTCACAATACAACTGATTGGCTCAAAAGCATGAAGAAGGAAAGAAATTCCACAATTTAACAAAGCACACCTGTTAATTGAAATGCATTCCAGGTGATTACCTCATTAAGCTGGTTGGGAGAATGCCAAGAGTGTGCAAAGCTGTCATCAAGGCAAAGGATGGCTACAATCAGGTATAATATAATGTTTTTTCCACAGAGACCACTACAAGACAGAGTACGAGAATAAACTTGCTGAGGAGCTGGAGAACATTCGTCTGAAGACCAGCCAGGAGATCGATAGCCTGCAGAGGACCTCAAAGGAGATGTACGAGAGAGAGAACAGGTGAGATTATAGAGATGTACCAGAGAGAGAGAGAGAACAGGTGAGATTATAGAGATGTACCAGAGAGAGAGAGAACAGGTGAGATTATAGAGATGTACCAGAGAGAGAGAGAGAGAGAGAGAGAACAGGTGAGATTATAGAGATGTACCAGAGAGAGAGAGAGAGAGAGAGAGAACAGGTGAGATTATAGAGATGTACCAGAGAGAGACAGAACAGGTGAGATTATAGAGATGTACCAGAGAGAGAGAGAGAGAGAGAGAGAACAGGTGAGATTATAGAGATGAACCAGAGAGAGAGAGAGAACAGGTGAGATTATAGATATGTACCAGAGAGAGAACAGGTGAGATTATAGAGATGTACCAGAGAGAGAACAGGTGACATTATAGAGATGTACCAGAGAGAGAGAGAGAGAGAACAGGTGAGATTATAGAGATGTACCAGAGAGAGAACAGGTGAGATTATAGAGATGTACCAGAGAGAGAACAGGTGAGATTATAGAGATGTACCAGAGAGAGACAGAACAGGTGAGATTATAGAGATGTACCAGAGAGAGAGAACAGGTGAGATTATAGAGATGAACCAGAGAGAGAGAGAGAGAACAGGTGAGATTATAGAGATGTACCAGAGAGGGAACAGGTGAGATTATAGATATGTACCAGAGAGAGAGAGAACAGGTGAGATTATAGAGATGTACCAGAGAGAGACAGAACAGGTGAGATTATAGAGATGTACCAGAGAGAGAACAGGTGAGATTATAGAGATGAACCAGAGAGAGAACAGGTGAGATTATAGAGATGCCGCCAGTGAGAGAGAGGAACAGGTGAGATTTCACTGATGTACCAGAATACAGAACAGGTGAGATTATAGAGATGAAGAGAGAGAACAGGTGAGATGATAGAGATGCCACCCGTGTCCTCTAGAGGGACTCTTTCACTGTGTTCTGAATACAGTACTGTACATTACTCAGACCATGAAGAGAGAGAACAGGTGAGATGATAGAGATGCTGCCCGTGTCCTCTAGAGGGAACTCTTTCACTGTGTTCTGAATACAGTACTGTACATTACTCAGACCATGAAGAGAGAGAACAGGTGAGATGATAGAGATGCTGCCCGTGTCCTCTAGAGGGAACTCTTTCACTGTGTTCTGAATACAGTACTGTACATTACTCAGACCATGAAGAGAGAGAACAGGTGAGATGATAGAGATGCCGCCCGTGTCCTCTAGAGGGAACTCTTTCACTGTGTTCTGAATACAGTACTGTACATTACTCAGACCATGAAGAGAGAGAACAGGTGAGATGATAGAGATGCCACCCGTGTCCTCTAGAGGGGACTCTTTCACTGTGTTCTGAATACAGTACTGTACATTACTCAGACCATGAAGAGAGAGAACAGGTGAGATTATAGAGATGTACCAGAGAGAGAACAGGTGAGATGATAGAGATGCCACCCGTGTCCTCTAGAGGGGACTCTTTCACTGTGTTCTGAATACAGTACTGTACATTACTCAGACCATGAAGAGAGAGAACAGGTGAGATGATAGAGATGTACCCGTGTCCTCTAGAGGGAACTCTTTCACTGTGTTCTGAATACAGTACTGTAGATTACTCAGACCATGAAGAGAGAGAACAGGTGAGATGATAGAGATGCCGCCCGTGAGAGAGAGGGAACTCTTTCACTGTGTTCTGAATACAGTACTGTACATTACTCAGACCATGAAGAGAGAGAACAGGTGAGATGATAGAGATGCCGCCAGTGAGAGGGAACTCTTTCACTGTGTTCTGAATACAGTACTGTACTTTACTCAGACCATGAAGAGAGAGAACAGGTGAGATGATAGAGATGCCGCCCGTGTCCTCTAGAGGGAACTCTTTCACTGTGTTCTGAATACAGTACTGTACTTTACTCAGACCATGAAGAGAGAACAGGTGAGATGATAGAGATGCCGCCCGTGTCCTCTAGAGGGAACTCTTTCACTGTGTTCTGAATACAGTACTGTACTTTACTCAGACCATGAAGAGAGAGAACAGGTGAGATGATAGAGATGCCGCCCGTGTCCTCTAGAGGGAACTCTTTCACTGTGTTCTGAATACAGTACTGTACATTACTCAGACCATGAAGAGAGAGAACAGGTGAGATGATAGAGATGCCACCCGTGTCCTCTAGAGGGAACTCTTTCACTGTGTTCTGAATACAGTACTGTACTTTACTCAGACCATGAAGAGAGAGAACAGGTGAGATGATAGAGATGCTGCCCGTGTCCTCTAGAGGGAACTCTTTCACTGTGTTCTGAATACAGTACTGTACTTTACTCAGACCATGAAGAGAGAGAACAGGTGAGATGATAGAGATGCCGCCCGTGTCCTCTAGAGGGGACTCTTTCACTGTGTTCTGAATACAGTACTGTACTTTACTCAGACCATGAAGAGAGAGAACAGGTGAGATGATAGAGATGCCGCCCGTGTCCTCTAGAGGGAACTCTTTCACTGTGTTCTGAATACAGTACTGTACTTTACTCAGACCATGAAGAGAGAGAACAGGTGAGATGATAGAGATGCCGCCCGTGTCCTCTAGAGGGAACTCTTTCACTGTGTTCTGAATACAGTACTGTACTTTACTCAGACCATGTATTCAGAAATTCAACAAATTGTGTGAATCAGGGCCCTTAAAAATGCACCTTATTCCCTAGTATTATTTAGTGCCCTTGTCGAAAGTAGTGCGCTATGCACCCTATTCGATAGTGCACTACTTTTGACAAGGACCCATAGGTACCATTTGAGCCAGTTTGATTGGGAGACTTTAAAATTATATATTTTTTTACATAAAGTTGATTGTTTGTTAATTCTGTTTTAATTCTTACTGCTTCTGTCTGTCCTCTAGGAACCTCCGTGAGACGCGGGACAACGCAGTGCTGGAGAAGGACAGAGCGACGACGGCAGAGAGAGAGACACAGACCAGATACGACCAGCTACTAGAACAGTAAGAGACACAGGCCAGATACTACCAGCGACTAGAACAGTAAGAGAGAGACCAGATACTACCAGCTACGAGAACAGTAAGAGACAGAGACCAGATACTACCAGCTACTAGAACAGTAAGAGAGAGACCAGATACTACCAGCTACTAGAACAGTAAGAGAGAGAGACCAGATACTACCAGCTACTAGAACAGTAAGAGAGAGAGACCAGATACTACCAGCTACTAGAACAGTAAGAGAGAGAGACCAGATACTACCAGCTACTAGAACAGTAAGAGAGAGAGACCAGATACTACCAGCTACTAGAACAGTAAGAGAGAGACCAGATACTACCAGCTACTAGAACAGTAAGAGAGAGAGACCAGATACTACCAGCTACTAGAACAGTAAGAGACACAGGCCAGATACTACCAGCTACTAGAACAGTAAGAGAGAGAGACCAGATACTACCAGCTACTAGAACAGTAAGAGACACAGGCCATATACTACCAGCTACTAGAACAGTAAGAGAGAGACCAGATACTACCAGCTACTAGAACAGTAAGAGAGAGAGACCAGATACTACCAGCTACTAGAACAGTAAGAGAGCGACACAGGCCAGATACTACCAGCTACTAGAACAGTAAGAGAGAGAGAGACCAGATACTACCAGCTACTAGAACAGTAAGAGAGAGAGGCCAGATACTACCAGCTACTAGAACAGTAAGAGAGAGAGAGACCAGATACTACCAGCTACTAGAACAGTAAGAGAGAGACCAGATACTACCAGCTACTAGAACAGTAAGAGAGAGAGACCAGATACTACCAGCTACTAGAACAGTAAGAGAGAGACCAGATACTACCAGCTACTAGAACAGTAAGAGAGAGACCAGATACTACCAGCTACTAGAACAGAATATAAGTAAGAGAGACCACCAGATACTACCAGCTACTAGAACAGTAAGAGAGACCAGATACTACCAGCTACTAGAACAGTAAGAGACATGGTAGAGATATACCAGCTACTAGAACAGTCAAGAGAGACCATAATATACTACCATATACTAGAACAGTAAGAGATAAGACCAGATACTACCAGCTACTAGAACAGTATAAGAGAGAGACCAGATATACCAGCTACTAGAACAGTAAGAGAGAGACCAGATACTACCAGCTACTGTGCAACAGTAAGAGACACAGGGATACTACCAGCTACTAGAACAGTAAGAGAGCACCATGATACTACCAGCTACTAGAACAGTAGAGAGAGGAGACCAGATACTACCAGCTACTAGAACAGTAAGAGATATGCCAGATACTACAGCTACTAGAACAGTAAGAGAGACAGATATGCTCAATGAGTGAGTAAGATATGCCAGATACTACCACATGACTGGGAGTACCAGATATACCAATGACTAGAACAGTAAGAGACACAGCCAGATATACCAGCTACTAGAACAGTGAGAGAGACCAGATACTACCAGCTACTAGAACAGTAAGAGAGAGACCAGATATGCCAATAGAACAGTAGAGATATGCCAGATACTGACAGCTACTAGAACAGTAAGAGATACAGGCCAGATAGTACAGTCTACTAGAACAGTAAGAGAGAGTAGAGATACTACCAATAATGACATGTAAGAGAGAGACCAGATACTACCAGCTACTAGAACAGCTAAGAGAGAGAGACCAGATACTACCAGCTACTAGAACAGTAAGAGGAGAGACCAGATATGCTACTAAACAGTAAGAGAGATAGACCAGATACTACCATGCTACTAGAATAGTCAAGAGTGAGAGAGAGATGCCAGATAGTGACATGTCTGGGAGTAGAGACAGCTCAATGAGTGAGTAGAGATATGCTCAATAGTGACATGTGGGAGTAGAGATATGCCAATACTGACATGCTACTAGAATAGCTAAGAGTGAGTACCAGATATGCTCAATACTGAACATGACTGGAGAGACCAGATATGCTCAATGAGTGAACAGTAAGAGTAGAGAGATGACCAGATACTACCAGCTACTAGAACAGTAAGATGAGTGAGTACCAGATACTACCAATACTAGAACAGTAAGAGTAGAGATATGCTCAATGAGTGACATGTCTGGGAGTAGAGATATGCTCAATGAGTGACATGACTGGGAGTAGAGATATGCTCAATGAGTGAGTAGAGATATGCTCAATGAGTGACATGACTGGGAGTAGAGATATGCTCAATGAGTGACATGTCTGGGAGTAGAGATATGCTCAATGAGTGACATGTCTGGGAGTAGAGATATGCTCAATGAGTGACATGACTGGGAGTAGAGATATGCTCAATGAGTGACATGTCTGGGAGTAGAGATATGCTCAATGAGTGACATGACTGGGAGTAGAGATATGCTCAATGAGTGAGTAGAGATATGCTCAATGAGTGACATGTCTGGGAGTAGAGATATGCTCAATGAATTGACATGTCTGGGAGTAGAGATATGCTCAATGAGTGACATGACTGGGAGTAGAGATATGCTCAATGAGTGACATGTCTGGGAGTAGAGATATGCTCAATGAGTTGACATGTCTGGGAGTAGAGATATGCTTAATGAATAGAGATATGCTCAATGAGTGAGGAGAGATATGCTCAATGAGTGACATGTCTGGTGAGTAGAGGATATGCTAAATGAATTGACATGTCTGGGAGTAGAGATATGCTCAATGAATTGACATGTCTGGGAGTAGAGATATGCTCAATGAGTGACATGTCTGGGAGTAGAGATATGCTGAAAATGAGTGAGGAGCGGATATGCTCAATGAGTGACATGTCTGGAAACAGGAGTAGAGGATATGCTAAATGAATTGACATGTCTGGGAGTAGAGATATGCTCAATCAATTGACATGTCTGGGGAGTAGAGATATGCTCAATGAGTGACATGACTGGGAGTAGAGATATGCTCAATGAGTGACATGTCTGGGAGTAGAGATATGCTCAATGAATTGACATGTCTGGGAGTAGAGATATGCTCAATGGGTGACATGTCTGGGAGTAGAGATATGCTCAATGAGTGACATGTCTGGGAGTAGAGATATGCTCAATGAATGACATGTCTGGGAGGTGATGGTGGAGATATGCTCAATGAGTGACATGACTGGGAGTAGAGATATGCTCAACGGGAGTGACATGCATCTGGGAGTAGAGATATGCTCAATGATGGTGACATCTCTGGGACGAGAGATATGCTGAAACAGGATGAGTGAGTGGATATGCTCAATGAGTGACATGACTGGCACGTAGAGATATGCTCAATGAGGTGATGGTAGGCGGATATGCTCAATGAGTGACATGACTGGGAGGAGAGATATGCTCAATGAGTGACATGTCTGGGAGGAGAGATATGCTCAATGAGTGACATGACTGGGAGGAGAGATATGAATGGTAGCCAACGGGTCCTCATCATGCTCAATGAGTGACATGACTGGGAGGAGAGATATGCTCAATGAGTGACATGACTGGGAACGAGGATATGCTGAAACAGGAGGTGATGGTGAGGATGAAGATAACGGGTCCTCAATGAGTGACATGACTGGGATGAATAGAGATATGCTCAATGATGGTGACATGTCTGGGAGTAGTCCTCATATGCTCAATGAGTTGACATGACTAGCCTCATCAGTGAAAGAGATATGCTCAGGATGAATGGCACGCCAACGGGATCATGCTCAATGAGTGACATGACTGGGAGGAGAGATATGCTCAATGAGTGACATGACTGGGAGGAGAGATATGCTCAATGAGTGACATGACTGGGAGGAGAGATATGCTCAATGAGTGAGTAGAGATATGCTCAATGAGTGACATGTCTGGGAGTAGAGATATGCTCAATGAGTGACATGTCTGGGAGTAGAGATATGATCAATGAGTTGACATGACTAGTGAGTAGAGATATCCTCAATGAATTGACATGTCTTGGAGTAGAGATATGCTCAATGAGTGACATGTCTGGGAGTAGAGATATGCTCAATGAGTTGACATGACTGTTGCGTACGCAGGCCATGGAAGTCTTCATTTTTAGCTTCTGAGAATTTTATATAAATCATTGTGACACGGGGCCTCATCATGCTGAAACATGAGGTGATGGTGGAGGATGAATGGCACGCCAACGGGTCCTCATCATGCTGAAACATGAGGTGATGGTGGCGGATGAATGGCACGCCAACGGGGCCTCATCATGCTGAAACATGAGGTGATGGTGGAGGATGAATGGCACGCCAACGGGTCCTCATCATGCTGAAACAGGAGGTGATGGTGGAGGATGAATGGCACGCCAACGGGGCCTCATCATGCTGAAACATGAGGTGATGGTGGCGGATGAATGGCACGCCAACGGGGCCTCATCATGCTGAAACATGAGGTGATGGTGGCGGATGAATGGCACGCCAACGGGTCCTCATCATGCTGAAACATGAGGTGATGGTGGAGGATGAATGGCACGCCAACGGGGCCTCATCATGCTGAAACATGAGGTGATGGTGGCGGATGAATGGCACGCCAACGGGTCCTCATCATGCTGAAACATGAGGTGATGGTGGCGGATGAATGGCACGCCAACGGGTCCTCATCATGCTGAAACAGGAGGTGATGGTGGCGGATGAATGGCACGCCAACGGGTCCTCATCATGCTGAAACAGGAGGTGATGGTGGCGGATGAATGGCACGCCAACGGGGCCTCATCATGCTGAAACAGGAGGTGATGGCGGCGGATGAATGGCACGCCAACGGGTCCTCATCATGCTGAAACATGAGGTGATGGTGGAGGATGAATGGCACGCCAACGGGTCCTCATCATGCTGAAACAGGAGGTGATGGTGGAGGATGAATGGCACGCCAACGGGGCCTCATCATGCTGAAACAGGAGGTGATGGTGGAGGATGAATGGCACGCCAACGGGTCCTCATCATGCTGAAACAGGAGGTGATGGCGGCGGATGAATGGCACGCCAACGGGGCCTCATCATGCTGAAACAGGAGGTGATGGTGGCGGATGAATGGCACGCCAACGGGTCCTCATCATGCTGAAACAGGAGGTGATGGTGGCGGATGAATGGCACGCCAACGGGGCCTCATCATGCTGAAACAGGAGGTGATGGTGGCGGATGAATGGCACGCCAACGGGTCCTCATCATGCTGAAACAGGAGGTGATGGTGGCGGATGAATGGCACGCCAACGGGGCCTCATCATGCTGAAACAGGAGGTGATGGTGGAGGATGAATGGCACGCCAACGGGGCCTCATCATGCTGAAACAGGAGGTGATGGTGGAGGATGAATGGCACGACAACGGGGCCTCATCATGCTGAAACAGGAGGTGATGGTGGCGGATGAATGGCACGCCAACGGGGCCTCATCATGCTGAAACAGGAGGTGATGGCGGCAGATGAATGGCACGCCAACGGGTCCTCATCATGCTGAAACAGGAGGTGATGGTGGCGGATGAATGGCACGCCAACGGGTCCTCATCATGCTGAAACAGGAGGTGATGGCGGCGGATGAATGGCACGCCAACGGGTCCTCATCATGCTGAAACAGGAGGTGATGGTGGCGGATGAATGGCACGCCAACGGGTCCTCATCATGCTGAAACAGGAGGTGATGGAGGCGGATGAATGGCACGCCAACGGGGCCTCATCATGCTGAAACAGGAGGTGATGGTGGAGGATGAATGGCACGCCAACGGGTGGAGGATGAATGGCACGCCAACGGGGCCTCATCATGCTGAAACAGGAGGTGATGGTGGCGGATGAATGGCACGCCAACGGGTCCTCTGGATCTCACCACGGTATCTCTGTGTGCATTCAAATTGCCACCTATAAAATATAACAGTGTTCGTTGTCCGTAGCTCATGCCTGCCCGTCACCATAACCCCAGCGCCACCACTTGGCGCTCTGTTTCACAACGTTGTCCGTAGCTCATGCCTGCCCGTCACCATAACCCTACCGCCACAACGGGGCGCTCTGTTTCACAACGTTGTCCGTAGCTCATGCCTGCCCGTCACCATAACCCCACACCGCCACAACGGGGCGCTCTGTTTCACAACGTTGTCCGTAGCTCATGCCTGCCCGTCACCATAACCCCACCGCCACCACGGGGCGCTCTGTTTCACAACGTTGTCCGTTAGCAAACTGCCGCCCACACACTCGCCACCCGTTCACGTGGTCTGCAGTTGTGAGGCCGGTTTGACGTTCTTCCAAATCCCCTCTAAAATTACGTTGGCGGCAGCTTGTGGTAAAGAAATGAACATGAAATCCTCTGGCAACAGCTCTGGTGAACATTCCTGCCGTCAGCATGCTCAGTGCAACCTCAAAACCACTGTCATCTGTGGGCGTTGTGTTGTGTGACGACAACTGCACATTTTAATGTGGTCTTTTTACTGTCCCCCAGCACAAGGCGCACCTGTGTAACGATCATGCTGTTTTAATCAGCGTCTTGATATGCTACACCTGTCAGGTGGATGAATTATCTTGGCAAAAAGAGAAATGCTCACTAAACAAGGATGTAAACAAATTGGTGCAAAACATTTTGAGAGAAATAAGCTTTTTGTGCGTATGGAACATTTCTGTGATATTTTATTTCAGCTCATGAAACATGGGACCAACACTTTTTAACGTTGCTTTTAAATCAAAATCAAAATGTATTTGTCAAATACAGTGAAATGCTGAATACAACAGGTGTAGTAGACCTCACAGTGAAATGCTGAATACAACAGGTGTAGGTAGACCTTACAGTGAAATGCTGAATACAACAGGTGTAGGTAGACCTTACAGTGAAATGTTGAATACAACAGGTGTAGTAGACCTTACAGTGAAATGCTGAATACAACAGGTGTAGGTAGTAGACCTTACAGTGAAATGCTGAATACAACAGGTGTAGGTAGACCTCACAGTGAAATGCTGAATACAACAGGTGTAGTAGACCTCACAGTGAAATGCTGAATACAACAGGTGTAGGTAGACCTTACAGTGAAATGCTGAATACAACAGGTGTAGTAGACCTTACAGTGAAATGCTGAATACAACAGGTGTCGGTAGACCTTACAGTGAAATGCTGAATACAACAGGTGTCGGTAGACCTTACAGTGAAATGCTGAATACAACAGGTGTAGTAGACCTCACAGTGAAATGCTGAATACAACAGGTGTAGTATACCTCACAGTGAAATGCTGAATACAACAGGTGTAGTAGACCTCACAGTGAAATGCTGAATACAACAGGTGTAGGTAGACCTCACAGTGAAATGCTGAATACAACAGGTGTAGTAGACCTCACAGTGAAATGCTGAATACAACAGGTGTAGTAGACCTCACAGTGAAATGCTGAATACAACAGGTGTAGTAGACCTTACAGTGAAATGCTGAATACAACAGGTGTAGTAGACCTTACAGTGAAATGCTGAATACAACAGGTGTAGTAGACCTCACAGTGAAATGCTGAATACAACAGGTGTAGTAGACCTTACAGTGAAATGCTGAATACAACAGGTGTAGTAGACCTCACAGTGAAATGCTGAATACAACAGGTGTAGGTAGACCTTACAGTGAAATGCTGAATACAACAGGTGTAGGTAGACCTTACAGTGAAATGCTGAATACAACAGGTGTAGTAGACCTTATAGTGAAATGCTGAATACAACAGGTGTAGTAGACCTCACAGTGAAATGCTGAATACAACAGGTGTAGGTAGACCTCACAGTGAAATGCTGAATACAACAGGTGTAGTAGACCTGACAGTGAAATGCTGAATACAACAGGTGTAGTAGACCTTACAGTGAAATGCTGAATACAACAGGTGTAGTAGACCTCACAGTGAAATACTGAATACAACAGGTGTAGTAGACCTTACAGTGAAATGCTGAACACAACAGGTGTAGTAGACCTTACAGTGAAATGCTGAACACAACAGGTGTAGTAGACCTTACAGTGAAATGCTGAATACAACAGGTGTAGGTAGACCTTACAGTGAAATGCTGAATACAACAGGTGTAGTAGACCTTAAAGTGAAATGCTGAATACAACAGGTGTAGTAGACCTCACAGTGAAATGCTGAATACAACAGGTGTAGGTAGACCTTACAGTGAAATGCTGAATACAACAGGTGTAGGTAGACCTTACAGTGAAATGCTGAATACAACAGGTGTAGGTAGACCTTACAGTGAAATGCTGAATACAACAGGTGTAGGTAGACCTCACAGTGAAATGCTGAACACAACAGGTGTAGGTAGACCTTACAGTGAAATGCTGAATACAACAGGTGTAGGTAGACCTTACAGTGAAATGCTGAATACAACAGGTGTCGGTAGACCTCACAGTGAAATGCTGAACACAACAGGTGTAGGTAGACCTCACAGTGAAATGCTGAACACAACAGGTGTAGGTAGACCTTACAGTGAAATGCTAACTTACAAGTCCTTAACCAACAAATGCTGTTTCAAAAATATGAATACGAGTAAGAAATCCAAGTAACAAATAGTTATGGCAGCAGGAAAATAACAATAGCCAGACTATACCGGTACAGAGTCTATGTTTATATTTATATTAGGTTATATTTGGGTTCAGGTTAGTATAAGTTACTAAAGCTACTTTGATGATACCCTGTTAACATGTTTGTTCCTTCCTAGAGGACATAACTTGGCAGCACTTCAAAGGTGTATCATTATGTACGTAATAACTTGTCTAACTGGATTCCACTGAGATGTCTGTCTCATGGTTATCAGCTTGACCTTTACATGTTGGGGAGAACACCTGGTTGTTGTTGTGCTTTCTCTGACTGGTTGGCTGACTGACTGGCTGACTGACTGACTGGCTGACTGACTGGTTGACTGACTGGCTGGTTGACTGGTTGACTGACTGGCTGGTTGACTGACTGGCTGGTTGACTGACTGACTGACTGGCTGGTTGACTGACTGACTGACTGACTGGCTGGTTGACTGACTGACTGGTTGACTGACTGACTGACTGGCTGGTTGACTGACTGACTGGCTGGTTGACTGACTGACTGGCTGGTTGACTGACTGACTGGTTGACTGACTGACTGACTGGTTGACTGACTGACTGGCTGACTGGTTGGCTGACTGACTGGCTGGTTGACTGACTGACTGACTGACTGGCTGGTTGACTGACTGGCTGGTTGACTGACTGACTGGTTGACTGACTGACTGACTGGCTGGTTGACTGACTAAGTGACTGACTGGTTGACTGGCTGGTTGACTGGCTGGCTGGCTGACTGACTGACTGACTGAGTGGTTAATGATGTTTAATTAAAGGGTGTTCATATGGAAGTACAGTCAGCCAGGGGTCAACTGGCGTCACAGCTTCGCTATGAACAAACGTTTAGCTACAGCTTGAAGGTGAATAACATTTATGATTTACGAGGAAGTTAGTTTCACAATGTTCGGTAACATCTTTGGGTTTTGGCACAGTTTGTTTTAAGATGTTTTTACCCTAAGCTGTCAGTGTGTCTTTGACAGGGTCAGGCCTGCAATATATAGATGTTGTTTGAAGGTTTCTCCAGTGTAATATCCCAGTACTTTAGAGGTCTCTACAATATATAGATGTTGTTTGATGGTTTCTCCAGTACTTTAGAGGTCTCTACAATATATAGATGTTGTTTGAAGGTTTCTCCAGTACTTTAGAGGTCTCTACAATATATAGATGTTGTTTGATGGTTTCTCCAGTACTTTAGAGGTCTCTACAATATATAGATGTTGTTTGATGGTTTCTCCAGTGTAATATCCCAGTACTTTAGAGGTCTCTACAATATATAGATGTTGTTTGATGGTTTCTCCAGTACTTTAGAGGTCTCTACAATATATAGATGTTGTTTGAAGGTTTCTCCAGTACTTTAGAGGTCTCTACAATATATAGATGTTGTTTGAAGGTTTCTCCAGTACTTTAGAGGTCTCTACAATATATAGATGTTGTTTGAAGGTTTCTCCAGTACTTTAGAGGTCTCTACAATATATAGATGTTGTTTGATGGTTTCTCCAGTACTTTAGAGGTCTCTACAATATATAGACGTTGTTTGATGGTTTCTCCAGTGTAATATCCCAGTACTTTAGAGGTCTCTACAATATATAGATGTTGTTTGATGGTTTCTCCAGTGTAATGTCCCAGTACTTAAAAATATTTATTTAACCAGGTAGGCTAGTTGAGAACAAGTTCTCAATTGCAATTGCGACCTGGCCAAGATAAAGCAAAGCAGTTCGACAGATACAACGACACAGAGTTACACATGGAGTAAAACAAACATACAGTCAATAATACAGTCGAAAAACAAGTCTATATACAATGTGAGCAAATGAGGTGAGATAAGGGAGGTAAAGGCAAAAAAAGGCCATGGTGGAAAAGTAAAATACAATATAGCAAGTAAAACACTGGAATGGTAGATTTGCAGTGGAAGAATGTGCAAAGTAGAGATAAGAATAATGGGGTGCAAAGGAGCAGAATAAATAAATAAATACAGTTGGGAAAGAGGTAGTTGTTAAGGGCTAAATTATAGGTGGGCTATGTACAGGTGCAGTAATCTGTAAGATGCTCTGACAGTTGGTGCTTAAAGTTAGTGAGGGAGATATGAGTCTCCAGCTCCAGTGATTTTTGCAGTTCGTTCCAGTCATTGGCAGCAGAGAACTGGAAGGAAAGGTGGCCAAATTATGGAATTGGCTTTGGGGATGACCAGTGAGATATACCTGCTGGAGCGTGTGCTACGAGTGGGTGCTGCTATGGTGACCAGTGAGCTGAGATAAGGCGGGGCTTTACCTAGCAGAGACTTGTAGATAACCTGTAGCCAGTGTGTTTGGCGACGAGTATGATGCGAGGGCCAACCAACGAGAGAGTACAGGTCGCAATGGTGGGTAGTGTATGGGGCTTTGGTGACAAAACGGAAGGCACGGTGATAGACTGCATCCAGTTTGTTGAGTAGAGTGTTGGAGGCTATTTTATAGATGATTTTATAGATGACATCACCGAAGTCGAGGATCGGTAGGATGGTCAGTTGTACGAGGCTATGTTTGGCAGCATGAGTGAAGGATGCTTTGTTGAGAAATAGGAAGCCGATTCTATATTTAATTTTGGATTGGAGATGCTTAATGTGAGACTGGAAGGAGAGTTTACAGTCTAACCAGACACCTAGGTATTTGTAGTTGTCCACATATTCTAAGTCAGAACCGTCCAGAGTGGTGATGCTGGACGGGAGAGCAGGTGGAGGCAGTGATCGTTTTAGTTTTACTTGCGTTTAAGAGCAGTGGATTTATCGGTGGTGACAGTGTTCAGAGGTCTCCTGAAACTGCTCCAGTCACATTTCATCCCTGTAGCCCGGGGGAGCTCCTCGTACAACGGTCCTCTTCCCGGGGGAGCTCGTACAACGGTCCTCTTCCCGGGGGAGCTCCTCGTACAACGGTCCTCTTCCTGGGGGAGCTCCTCGTACAACGGTCCTCTTCCTGGGGGAGCTCCTCGTACAACGGTCCTCTTCCTAGGGGAGCTCCTCGTACAACGGTCCTCTTCCTGGGGAGCTCCTCGTACAACGGTCCTCTTCCTGGGGAGCTCCTCGTACAACGGTCCTCTTCCTGGGGAGCTCCTCGTACAACGGTCCTCTTCCTAGGGGAGCTCCTCGTACAACGGTCCTCTTCCTAGGGAGCTCCTCGTACAACGGTCCTCTTCCTGGGGAGCTCCTCGTACAACGGTCCTCTTCCTGGGGAGCTCCTCGTACAACGGTCCTCTTCCTGGGGGAGCTCCTCGTACAACGGTCCTTTTCCTGGGGAGCTCCTCGTACAACGGTCCTCTTCCTGGGGAGCTCCTCGTACAACGGTCCTCTTCCTGGGGAGCTCCTCGTACAACGGTCCTCTTCCTGGGGAGCTCCTCGTACAACGGTCCTCTTCCTGGGGGAGCTCCTCGTACAACGGTCCTCTTCCTGGGGGAGCTCCTCATACAACGGTCCTCTTCCTGGGGGAGCTCCTCGTACAACGGTCCTCTTACTGGGGGAGCTCCTCGTACAACGGTCCTCTTCCTGGGGGAGCTCCTCGTACAACGGTCCTCTTCCTGTTGACATCATGTGTCCACATAGTGACCCACGAATAATGATATATACATTCTGTCTTCTCTACATGTCAAGCTGCCCGTTGATAGACGTTGATAAGGATGGGTGTCATAGTAACAGTAATGGTCAGTGTGATGGGTGTCACGGTAACTATGGACGTCACGGTAACAGTAATGGTCAGTGTGATGGGTGTCACGGTAACTATGGACGTCACGGTAACAGTAATGGTCAGTGTGATGGGTGTCACGGTAACTATGGACGCCACGGTAACAGTAATGGTCAGTGTGATGGGTGTCACGGTAACTATGGACGTCACGGTAACAGTAATGGTCAATGTGATGGGTGTCACGGTAACTATGGACGTCACGGTAACAGTAATGGTCAGTGTGATGGGTGTCACGGTAACTATGGACGTCACGGTAACAGTAATGGTCAGTGTGATGGGTGTCACGGTAACTATGGACGTCACGGTAACAGTAATGGTCAGTGTGATGGGTGTCACGGTAACTATGGACGTCTACCCCCCCTCGTGTAGATCAGTGACATACTTCTCCCTGGTTGTTGTAGATCCTAATGGGAGTATTTCTCCCTGGTTGTTGTAGATCCTAATGGGAGTATTTCTCCCTGGTTGTTGTAGATCCTAATGGGAGTATTTCTCCCTGGTTGTTGTAGATCCTAATGGGAATATTTAGGTCCCGGCTACTGTATCTCAGGCCTGGTTTCCCGAGTCCTCCTCCCCAGCAGAGCAGTAGTGATCTCAGAGGGATGTAGGACTGTCACTGAGCGAGTCCCAGGGCTGCGTGCCACACATTCCTCCGCACATTCCTGTAGGTCCTGTACAGCAGCTGGCCGTCCGCTGTTGTTCTGCTGGGGGCATGGAGCTCCCAGTCCCTCCAACCCCCCCCCCCTCACGGCTCCCATTCACCCAGGCAGAAGGCACTTGTTGTGGGGCCAACAACGACAGATGCTGCTCCAGCAGCCCAGCCCCCCAATCACACGATGTACGACATACCGCTATTCTGGGATAAGGCAAGATAAGGGCATGTTTGATATCTATGGTGTCAATACATTTCTGTACATGCTGTCACCATACCGGGTCTCTAGTGTTCAGTGGTTCCAGTCCTCCAGAACCTCCAACAGAACCCATTATATACTGGGTTTCTAATGCCAGTGGTTCCAGTCCTCCAGAACCCCCAACAGAACCCATTATATACTGGGTCTCTAATGCCAGTGGTTCCAGTCCTCTAGAACCCCCAACAGAACCCATTATATACTGGGTCTCTAATGCCAGTGGTTCCAGTCCTCCAGAACCTCTAACAGAACCCATTATATACTGGGTCTCTAGTGTTCAGTGGTTCCAGTCCTCCAGAACCCCTAACAGAAGCCATTATATACTGGGTCTCTAGTGTTCAGTGGTTCCAGTCCTCCAGAACCCCCAACAGAACACATTATATACTGGGTCTCTAATGTCAGTGGTTCCAGCCCTGCAGAACCCCTAACAGAACACATTATATACTGGGTCTCTAATGTCAGTGGTTCCAGAACCCCAAACATAACACATTATATACTGGGTCTCTAGTGTCAGTGGTTCCAGTCCTCCAGAACCCCCAACAGAACACATTATATACTGGGTCTCTAATGTCAGTGGTTCCAGCCCTGCAGAACCCCAAACATAACACATTATATACCGGGTCTCTAGTGTCAGTGGTTCCAGTCCTCCAGAACCCCAACAGAACACATTATATACTGGGTCTCTAATGCCAGTGGTTCCAGAACCCCCAACAGAACACATTATTTACTGGGTCTCTAATGTCAGTGGTTCCAGAACCCCCAACAGAACACATTATATACTGGGTCTCTAATGTCAGAGGTTCCAGTCCTCCAGAACCCCAACAGAACACATTATATACTGGGTCTCTAATGTCAGTGGTTCCAGAACCCCCAACAGAACACATTATATACTGGGTCTCTAATGCCAGTGGTTCCAGTCCTCTATAACCCCCAACAGAACCCATTATATACTGGGTCTCTAATGTCAGTGGTTCCAGAACCCCCAACAGAACACATTATATACTGGGTCTCTAATGTCAGTGGTTCCAGTCCTCCAGAACCCCCAACAGAACACATTATATACTGGGTCTCTAATGTCAGTGGTTCCAGTCCTCCAGAACCCCCAACAGAACACATTATATACTGGGTCTCTAATGTCAGTGGTTCCAGAACCCCCAACAGAACACATTATATACTGGGTCTCTAATGTCAGTGGTTCCAGAACCCCCAACAGAACACATTATATACTGGGTCTCTAATGTCAGTGGTTCCAGAACCCCCAACAGAACACATTATATACTGGGTCTCTAATGTCAGTGGTTCCAGTCCTCCAGAACCCCCAACAGAACACATTATATACTGGGTCTCTAATGTCAGTGGTTCCAGAACCCCCAACAGAACACATTATATACTGGGTCTCTAATGTCAGTGGTTCCAGTCCTCCAGAACCCCCAACAGAACACATTATATACTGGGTCTCTAATGTCAGTGGTTCCAGAACCCCCAACAGAACACATTATTTACTGGGTCTCTAATGTCAGTGGTTCCAGAACCCCCAACAGAACACATTATATACTGGGTCTCTAATGTCAGTGGTTCCAGAACCCCCAACAGAACACATTATATACTGGGTCTCTAATGTCAGTGGTTCCAGAACCCCCAACAGCACCCATTATATACTGGGTCTCTAATGTCAGTGGTTCCAGTCCTCCAGAACCCCAACAGAACACATTATATACTGGGTCTCTAATGTCAGTGGTTCCAGAACCCCCAACATAACACATTATATACTGGGTCTCTAATGTCAGTGGTTCCAGAACCCCCAACATAACACATTATATACTGGGTCTCTAATGTCAGTGGTTCCAGAACCCCCAACAGAACCCATTATATACTGGGTCTCTAATGTCAGTGGTTCCAGAACCCCCAACAGAACACATTATTTACTGGGTCTCTAATGTCAGTGGTTCCAGAACCCCCAACAGAACACATTATATACTGGGTCTCTAATGTCAGTGGTTCCAGAACCCCCAACAGAACACATTATATACTGGGTCTCTAATGTCAGTGGTTCCAGAACCCCCAACAGAACACATTATATACTGGGTCTCTAATGTCAGTGGTTCCAGTCCTCCAGAACCCCCAACAGAACACATTATATACTGGGTCTCTAATGTCAGTGGTTCCAGTCCTCCAGAACCCCCAACAGAACACATTATATACTGGGTCTCTAATGTCAGTGGTTCCAGAACCCCCAACAGAACACATTATATACTGGGTCTCTAATGTCAGTGGTTCCAGAACCCCCAACAGAACACATTATATACTGGGTCTCTAATGTCAGTGGTTCCAGAACCCCCAACAGAACACATTATATACTGGGTCTCTAATGTCAGTGGTTCCAGAACCCCCAACAGAACACATTATATACTGGGTCTCTAATGTCAGTGGTTCCAGAACCCCAACAGAACACATTATATACTGGGTCTCTAATGTCAGTGGTTCCAGAACCCCCAACAGAACACATTATATACTGGGTCTCTAATGTCAGTGGTTCCAGAACCCCCAACAGAACACATTATTTACTGGGTCTCTAATGTCAGTGGTTCCAGTCCTCCAGAACCCCCAACAGAACACATTATATACTGGGTCTCTAATGCCAGTGGTTCCAGTCCTCCAGAACCCCCAACAGAACACATTATATACTGGGTCTCTAATGTCAGTGGTTCCAGTCCTCCAGAACCCCCAACAGAACACATTATATACTGGGTCTCTAATGCCAGTGGTTCCAGAACCCCCAACAGAACACATTATATACTGGGTCTCTAATGTCAGTGGTTCCAGTCCTCCAGAACCCCCAACAGAAAACATTATATACTGGGTCTCTAATGTCAGTGGTTCCAGTCCTCCAGAACCCCCAACAGAAAACATTATATACTGGGTCTCTAATATCAGTGGTTCCAGAACCCCCAACATAACACATTATATACTGGGTCTCTAATGTCAGTGGTTCCAGTCCTCCAGAACCCCCAACAGAACACATTATATACTGGGTCTCTAATGTCAGTGGTTCCAGAACCCCCAACAGAACACATTATATACTGGGTCTCTAATGCCAGTGGTTCCAGAACCCCCAACAGAACAGAACACATTATATACTGGGTCTCTAATGTCAGTGGTTCCAGAACCCCCAACAGAACACATTATATACTGGGTCTCTAATGTCAGTGGTTCCAGTCCTCTAGAACCCCCAACAGAACACATTATATACTGGGTCTCTAATGTCAGTGGTTCCAGAACCCCCAACAGAACACATTATATACTGGGTCTCTAATGTCAGTGGTTCCAGAACCCCCAACAGAACACATTATATACTGGGTCTCTAATGTCAGTGGTTCCAGAACCCCCAACAGAACACATTATATACTGGGTCTCTAATGTCAGTGGTTCCAGTCCTCCAGAACCCCCAACAGAAAACATTATATACTGGGTCTCTAATGTCAGTGGTTCCAGTCCTCCAGAACCCCCAACAGAAAACATTATATACTGGGTCTCTAATGTCAGTGGTTCCAGTCCTCCAGAACCCCCAACAGAACACATTATATACTGGGTCTCTAATGTCAGTGGTTCCAGAACCCCCAACAGAACACATTATATACTGGGTCTCTAATGTCAGTGGTTCCAGTCCTCCAGAACCCCCAACAGAACACATTATATACTGGGTCTCTAATGTCAGTGGTTCCAGAACCCCCAACAGAACACATTATATACTGGGTCTCTAATGTCAGTGGTTCCAGAACCCCCAACATAACACATTATATACTGGGTCTCTAATGTCAGTGGTTCCAGAACCCCCAACAGAACACATTATATACTGGGTCTCTAATGCCAGTGGTTCCAGAACCCCCAACAGAACACATTATATACTGGGTCTCTAGTGTTCAGTGGTTCCAGTCCTCCAGAACCCCCAACAGAACACATTATATACTGGGTCTCTAATGTCAGTAGTTCCAGTCCTCCAGAACCCCCAACAGAACACATTATATACTGGGTCTCTAATGTCAGTGGTTCCAGAACCCCAACAGAACACATTATATACTGGGTCTCTAATGTCAGTGGTTCCAGAACCCCCAACATAACACATTATATACTGGGTCTCTAATGTCAGTGGTTCCAGAACCCCCAACAGAACACATTATATACTGGGTCTCTAATGTCAGTGGTTCCAGAACCCCCAACAGAACACATTATATACTGGGTCTCTAATGTCAGTGGTTCCAGTCCTCCAGAACCCCAACAGAACCCATTATATACTGGGTCTCTAGTGTCAGTGGTTCCAGTCCTCCAGAACCCCAACAGAACACATTATATACTGGGTCTCTAATGCCAGTGGTTCCAGAACCCCCAACAGAACACATTATTTACTGGGTCTCTAATGTCAGTGGTTCCAGAACCCCCAACAGAACACATTATATACTGGGTCTCTAATGTCAGAGGTTCCAGTCCTCCAGAACCCCCAACAGAACACATTATATACTGGGTCTCTAATGTCAGTGGTTCCAGAACCCCCAACAGAACACATTATATACTGGGTCTCTAATGCCAGTGGTTCCAGTCCTCTATAACCCCAACAGAACCCATTATATACTGGGTCTCTAATGTCAGTGGTTCCAGAACCCCCAACAGAACACATTATATACTGGGTCTCTAATGTCAGTGGTTCCAGTCCTCCAGAACCCCCAACAGAACACATTATATACTGGGTCTCTAATGTCAGTGGTTCCAGTCCTCCAGAACCCCAACAGAACACATTATATACTGGGTCTCTAATGTCAGTGGTTCCAGAACCCCCAACAGAACACATTATATACTGGGTCTCTAATGTCAGTGGTTCCAGAACCCCCAACAGAACACATTATATACTGGGTCTCTAATGTCAGTGGTTACCAGAACCCCCAACAGAACACATTATATACTGGGTCTCTAATGTCAGTGGTTCCAGTCCTCCAGAACCCCCAACAGAACACATTATATACTGGGTCTCTAATGTCAGTGGTTCCAGAACCCCCAACAGAACACATTATATACTGGGTCTCTAATGTCAGTGGTTCCAGTCCTCCAGAACCCCCAACATAACACATTATATACTGGGTCTCTAATGTCAGTGGTTCCAGAACCCCAACATAACACATTATATACTGGGTCTCTAATGTCAGTGGTTCCAGAACCCCCAACAGAACCCATTATATACTGGGTCTCTAATGTCAGTGGTTCCAGAACCCCCAACAGAACACATTATTTACTGGGTCTCTAATGTCAGTGGTTCCAGAACCCCCAACAGAACACATTATATACTGGGTCTCTAATGTCAGTGGTTCCAGAACCCCCAACAGAACACATTATATACTGGGTCTCTAATGTCAGTGGTTCCAGAACCCCCAACAGAACCCATTATATACTGGGTCTCTAATGTCAGTGGTTCCAGTCCTCCAGAACCCCCAACAGAACACATTATATACTGGGTCTCTAATGTCAGTGGTTCCAGAACCCCCAACATAACACATTATACACTGGGTCTCTAATGTCAGTGGTTCCAGAACCCCCAACATAACACATTATATACTGGGTCTCTAATGTCAGTGGTTCCAGAACCCCAACAGAACCCATTATATACTGGGTCTCTAATGTCAGTGGTTCCAGAACCCCCAACAGAACACATTATTTACTGGGTCTCTAATGTCAGTGGTTCCAGAACCCCAACAGAACACATTATATACTGGGTCTCTAATGTCAGTGGTTCCAGAACCCCCAACAGAACACATTATATACTGGGTCTCTAATGTCAGTGGTTCCAGAACCCCCAACAGAACACATTATATACTGGGTCTCTAATGTCAGTGGTTCCAGTCCTCCAGAACCCCCAACAGAACACATTATATACTGGGTCTCTAATGTCAGTGGTTCCAGTCCTCCAGAACCCCCAACAGAACACATTATATACTGGGTCTCTAATGTCAGTGGTTCCAGAACCCCCAACAGAACACATTATATACTGGGTCTCTAATGTCAGTGGTTCCAGAACCCCAACAGAACACATTATATACTGGGTCTCTAATGTCAGTGGTTCCAGAACCCCCAACAGAACACATTATATACTGGGTCTCTAATGTCAGTGGTTCCAGAACCCCCAACAGAACACATTATATACTGGGTCTCTAATGTCAGTGGTTCCAGAACCCCCAACAGAACACATTATATACTGGGTCTCTAATGTCAGTGGTTCCAGAACCCCCAACAGAACACATTATATACTGGGTCTCTAATGTCAGTGGTTCCAGTCCTCCAGAACCCCCAACAGAACACATTATATACTGGGTCTCTAATGTCAGTGGTTCCAGTCCTCCAGAACCCCCAACAGAACACATTATATACTGGGTCTCTAATGTCAGTGGTTCCAGAACCCCCAACAGAACACATTATATACTGGGTCTCTAATGTCAGTGGTTCCAGAACCCCCAACAGAACACATTATATACTGGGTCTCTAATGTCAGTGGTTCCAGAACCCCCAACAGAACACATTATATACTGGGTCTCTAATGTCAGTGGTTCCAGAACCCCCAACAGAACACATTATATACTGGGTCTCTAATGTCAGTGGTTCCAGAACCCCCAACAGAACACATTATATACTGGGTCTCTAATGTCAGTGGTTCCAGAACCCCCAACAGAACACATTATATACTGGTCTCTAATGTCAGTGGTTCCAGAACCCCCACAGAACACATTATATACTGGGTCTCTAATGTCAGTGGTTCCAGAACCCCCAACAGAACACATTATATACTGGGTCTCTAATGCCAGTGGTTCCAGTCCTCCAGAACCCCCAACAGAACACATTATATACTGGGTCTCTAATGTCAGTGGTTCCAGTCCTCCAGAACCCCCAACAGAACACATTATATACTGGGTCTCTAATGCCAGTGGTTCCAGAACCCCCAACAGAACACATTATATACTGGGTCTCTAATGTCAGTGGTTCCAGTCCTCCAGAACCCCCAACAGAAAACATTATATACTGGGTCTCTATTGTCAGTGGTTCCAGTCCTCCAGAACCCCCAACAGAAAACATTATATACTGGGTCTCTAATATCAGTGGTTCCAGAACCCCCAACATAACACATTATATACTGGGTCTCTAATGTCAGTGGTTCCAGTCCTCCAGAACCCCCAACAGAACACATTATATACTGGGTCTCTAATGTCAGTGGTTCCAGAACCCCCAACAGAACACATTATATACTGGGTCTCTAATGCCAGTGGTTCCAGAACCCCCAACAGAACCACTGGGTCTCTAATGTCAGTGGTTCCAGAACCCCCAACAGAACACATTATATACTGGGTCTCTAATGTCAGTGGTTCCAGTCCTCTAGAACCCCCAACAGAACACATTATATACTGGGTCTCTAATGTCAGTGGTTCCAGAACCCCCAACAGAACACATTATATACTGGGTCTCTAATGTCAGTGGTTCCAGAACCCCCAACAGAACACATTATATACTGGGTCTCTAATGTCAGTGGTTCCAGAACCCCCAACAGAACACATTATATACTGGGTCTCTAATGTCAGTGGTTCCAGTCCTCCAGAACCCCCAACAGAAAACATTATATACTGGGTCTCTAATGTCAGTGGTTCCAGTCCTCCAGAACCCCCAACAGAAAACATTATATACTGGGTCTCTAATGTCAGTGGTTCCAGTCCTCCAGAACCCCCAACAGAACACATTATATACTGGGTCTCTAATGTCAGTGGTTCCAGAACCCCCAACAGAACACATTATATACTGGGTCTCTAATGTCAGTGGTTCCAGTCCTCCAGAACCCCCAACAGAACACATTATATACTGGGTCTCTAATGTCAGTGGTTCCAGAACCCCCAACAGAACACATTATATACTGGGTCTCTAATGTCAGTGGTTCCAGAACCCCCAACATAACACATTATATACTGGGTCTCTAATGTCAGTGGTTCCAGTCCTCCAGAACCCCCAACATAACACATTATATACTGGGTCTCTAATGTCAGTGGTTCCAGAACCCCCAACATAACACATTATATACTGGGTCTCTAATGTCAGTGGTTCCAGAACCCCCAACAGAACCCATTATATACTGGGTCTCTAATGTCAGTGGTTCCAGAACCCCCAACAGAACACATTATTTACTGGGTCTCTAATGTCAGTGGTTCCAGAACCCCAACAGAACACATTATATACTGGGTCTCTAATGTCAGTGGTTCCAGAACCCCCAACAGAACACATTATATACTGGGTCTCTAATGTCAGTGGTTCCAGAACCCCAACAGAACCCATTATATACTGGGTCTCTAATGTCAGTGGTTCCAGTCCTCCAGAACCCCCAACAGAACACATTATATACTGGGTCTCTAATGTCAGTGGTTCCAGTCCTCCCCCCAACATAACACATTATACACTGGGTCTCTAATGTCAGTGGTTCCAGAACCCCCAACATAACACATTATATACTGGGTCTCTAATGTCAGTGGTTCCAGAACCCCCAACAGAACCCATTATATACTGGGTCTCTAATGTCAGTGGTTCCAGAACCCCCAACAGAACACATTATTTACTGGGTCTCTAATGTCAGTGGTTCCAGAACCCCCAACAGAACACATTATATACTGGGTCTCTAATGTCAGTGGTTCCAGAACCCCCAACAGAACACATTATATACTGGGTCTCTAATGTCAGTGGTTCCAGAACCCCCAACAGAACACATTATATACTGGGTCTCTAATGTCAGTGGTTCCAGTCCTCCAGAGCCCCCAACAGAAAACATTATATACTGGTACTCTAAGGTCAGTGGGTCCAGTCCTCCAGAACCCCCAACAGAACACATTATATACTGGGTCTCTAATGTCAGTGGTTCCAGAACCCCAACAGAACACATTATATACTGGGTCTCTAATGTCAGTGGTTCCAGAACCCCCAACAGAACACATTATATACTGGGTCTCTAATGTCAGTGGTTCCAGAACCCCCAACAGAACACATTATATACTGGGTCTCTAATGTCAGTGGTTCCAGAACCCCCAACAGAACACATTATATACTGGGTCTCTAATGTCAGTGGTTCCAGAACCCCCAACAGAACACATTATATACTGGGTCTCTAATGTCAGTGGTTCCAGAACCCCCAACAGAACACATTATATACTGGGTCTCTAATGTCAGTGGTTCCAGTCCTCCAGAACCCCCAACAGAACACATTATATACTGGGTCTCTAATGTCAGTGGTTCCAGTCCTCCAGAACCCCCAACAGAACACATTATATACTGGGTCTCTAATGTCAGTGGTTCCAGAACCCCCAACAGAACACATTATATACTGGGTCTCTAATGTCAGTGGTTCCAGAACCCCCAACAGAACACATTATATACTGGGTCTCTAATGTCAGTGGTTCCAGAACCCCCAACAGAACACATTATATACTGGGTCTCTAATGTCAGTGGTTCCAGAACCCCCAACAGAACACATTATATACTGGGTCTCTAATGTCAGTGGTTCCAGAACCCCCAACAGAACACATTATATACTGGGTCTCTAATGTCAGTGGTTCCAGAACCCCCAACAGAACACATTATATACTGGTCTCTAATGTCAGTGGTTCCAGAACCCCCACAGAACACATTATATACTGGGTCTCTAATGTCAGTGGTTCCAGAACCCCAACAGAACACATTATATACTGGGTCTCTAATGCCAGTGGTTCCAGTCCTCCAGAACCCCCAACAGAACACATTATATACTGGGTCTCTAATGTCAGTGGTTCCAGTCCTCCAGAACCCCCAACAGAACACATTATATACTGGGTCTCTAATGCCAGTGGTTCCAGAACCCCCAACAGAACACATTATATACTGGGTCTCTAATGTCAGTGGTTCCAGTCCTCTAGAACCCCCAACAGAAAACATTATATACTGGGTCTCTAATGTCAGTGGTTCCAGTCCTCCAGAACCCCCAACAGAAAACATTATATACTGGGTCTCTAATGTCAGTGGTTCCAGAACCCCCAACATAACACATTATATACTGGGTCTCTAATGTCAGTGGTTCCAGTCCTCCAGAACCCCCAACAGAACACATTATATACTGGGTCTCTAATGTCAGTGGTTCCAGAACCCCCAACAGAACACATTATATACTGGGTCTCTAATGCCAGTGGTTCCAGAACCCCCAACAGAACACATTATATACTGGGTCTCTAATGTCAGTGGTTCCAGAACCCCCAACAGAACACATTATATACTGGGTCTCTAATGTCAGTGGTTCCAGTCCTCTAGAACCCCCAACAGAACACATTATATACTGGGTCTCTAATGTCAGTGGTTCCAGAACCCCCAACAGAACACATTATATACTGGGTCTCTAATGTCAGTGGTTCCAGAACCCCCAACAGAACACATTATATACTGGGTCTCTAATGTCAGTGGTTCCAGAACCCCCAACAGAACACATTATATACTGGGTCTCTAATGTCAGTGGTTCCAGTCCTCCAGAACCCCAACAGAAAACATTATATACTGGGTCTCTAATGTCAGTGGTTCCAGTCCTCCAGAACCCCCAACAGAAAACATTATATACTGGGTCTCTAATGTCAGTGGTTCCAGTCCTCCAGAACCCCCAACAGAACACATTATATACTGGGTCTCTAATGTCAGTGGTTCCAGAACCCCCAACAGAACACATTATATACTGGGTCTCTAATGTCAGTGGTTCCAGTTCCAGAACCCCCAACAGAACACATTATATACTGGGTCTCTAATGTCAGTGGTTCCAGAACCCCCAACAGAACACATTATATACTGGGTCTCTAATGTCAGTGGTTCCAGAACCCCCAACATAACACATTATATACTGGGTCTCTAATGTCAGTGGTTCCAGAACCCCCAACAGAACACATTATATACTGGGTCTCTAATGCCAGTGGTTCCAGAACCCCAACAGAACACATTATATACTGGGTCTCTAATGCCAGTGGTTCCAGTCCTCCAGAACCCCCAACAGAACACATTATATACTGGGTCTCTAATGTCAGTGGTTCCAGTCCTCCAGAACCCCCAACAGAACACATTATATACTGGGTCTCTAATGTCAGTGGTTCCAGAACCCCCAACAGAAAACATTATATACTGGGTCTCTATTGTCAGTGGTTCCAGTCCTCCAGAACCCCCAACAGAAAACATTATATACTGGGTCTCTAATATCAGTGGTTCCAGAACCCCCAACAGAACACATTATATACTGGGTCTCTAATGTCAGTGGTTCCAGTCCTCCAGAACCCCCAACAGAACACATTATATACTGGGTCTCTAATGTCAGTGGTTCCAGAACCCCCAACAGAACACATTATATACTGGGTCTCTAATGCCAGTGGTTCCAGAACCCCAACAGAACACATTATATACTGGGTCTCTAATGTCAGTGGTTCCAGAACCCCCAACAGAACACATTATATACTGGGTCTCTAATGCCAGTGGTTCCAGAACCCCCAACAGAACACATTATATACTGGGTCTCTAATGCCAGTGGTTCCAGTCCTCCAGAACCCCCAACAGAACACATTATATACTGGGTCTCTAATGTCAGTGGTTCCAGTCCTCCAGAACCCCCAACAGAACACATTATATACTGGGTCTCTAATGCCAGTGGTTCCAGAACCCCCAACAGAAAACATTATATACTGGGTCTCTAATGTCAGTGGTTCCAGTCCTCCAGAACCCCCAACAGAAAACATTATATACTGGGTCTCTAATGTCAGTGGTTCCAGAACCCCCAACATAACACATTATATACTGGGTCTCTAATGTCAGTGGTTCCAGTCCTCCAGAACCCCCAACAGAACACATTATATACTGGGTCTCTAATGTCAGTGGTTCCAGAACCCCCAACAGAACACATTATATACTGGGTCTCTAATGCCAGTGGTTCCAGAACCCCCAACAGAACACATTATATACTGGGTCTCTAATGTCAGTGGTTCCAGAACCCCCAACAGAACACATTATATACTGGGTCTCTAATGTCAGTGGTTCCAGTCCTCTAGAACCCCCAACAGAACACATTATATACTGGGTCTCTAATGTCAGTGGTTCCAGAACCCCCAACAGAACACATTATATACTGGGTCTCTAATGTCAGTGGTTCCAGAACCCCCAACAGAACACATTATATACTGGGTCTCTAATGTCAGTGGTTCCAGAACCCCCAACAGAACACATTATATACTGGGTCTCTAATGTCAGTGGTTCCAGTCCTCCAGAACCCCCAACAGAAAACATTATATACTGGGTCTCTAATGTCAGTGGTTCCAGTCCTCCAGAACCCCCAACAGAAAACATTATATACTGGGTCTCTAATGTCAGTGGTTCCAGTCCTCCAGAACCCCCAACAGAACACATTATATACTGGGTCTCTAATGTCAGTGGTTCCAGAACCCCCAACAGAACACATTATATACTGGGTCTCTAATGTCAGTGGTTCCAGTCCTCCAGAACCCCCAACAGAACACATTATATACTGGGTCTCTAATGTCAGTGGTTCCAGAACCCCCAACAGAACACATTATATACTGGGTCTCTAATGTCAGTGGTTCCAGAACCCCCAACATAACACATTATATACTGGGTCTCTAATGTCAGTGGTTCCAGAACCCCCAACAGAACACATTATATACTGGGTCTCTAATGCCAGTGGTTCCAGAACCCCCAACAGAACACATTATATACTGGGTCTCTAATGTCAGTGGTTCCAGTCCTCCAGAACCCCCAACAGAACACATTATATACTGGGTCTCTAATGTCAGTGGTTCCAGAACCCCCAACAGAACACATTATATACTGGGTCTCTAATGTCAGTGGTTCCAGAACCCCTAACAGAACACATTATATACTGGGTCTCTAATGTCAGTGGTTCCAGTCCTCCAGAACCCCCAACAGAACACATTATTTACTGGGTCTCTAATGTCAGTGGTTCCAGTCCTCCAGAACCCCCAACAGAACACATTATATACTGGGTCTCTAATATCAGTGGTTCCAGTCCTCCAGAACCCCCAACAGAACACATTATATACTGGGTCTCTAATGCCAGTGGTTCCAGTCCTCCAGAACCCCCAACAGAACACATTATATACTGGGTCTCTAATGCCAGTGGTTCCAGTCCTCCAGAACCCCCAACAGAACACATTATATACTGGGTCTCTAATGTCAGTGGTTCCAGTCCTCCAGAACCCCAACAGAACACATTATATACTGGGTCTCTAATGTCAGTGGTTCCAGTCCTCCAGAACCCCAACAGAACACATTATATACTGGGTCTCTAATGTCAGTGGTTCCAGAACCCCAACAGAACACATTATATACTGGGTCTCTAATGTCAGTGGTTCCAGAACCCCCAGAAGAACACATTATATACTGGGTCTCTAATGTCAGTGGTTCCAGAACCCCCAACAGAACACATTATATACTGGGTCTCTAATGTCAGTGGTTCCAGTCCTCCAGAACCCCAACAGAAAACATTATATACTGGGTCTCTAATGTCAGTGGTTCCAGTCCTCCAGAACCCCCAACAGAACACATTATATACTGGGTCTCTAATGTCAGTGGTTCCAGAACCCCCAACAGAACACATTATATACTGGGTCTCTAATGTCAGTGGTTCCAGTCCTCCAGAACCCCCAACAGAACACATTATATACTGGGTCTCTAATGTCAGTGGTTCCAGAACCCCCAACAGAACACATTATATACTGGGTCTCTAATGTCAGTGGTTCCAGAACCCCCAACAGAACACATTATATACTGGGTCTCTAATGCCAGTGGTTCCAGAACCCCCAACAGAACACATTATATACTGGGTCTCTAATGTCAGTGGTTCCAGAACCCCCAACAGAACACATTATATACTGGGTCTCTAATGTCAGTGGTTCCAGTCCTCTAGAACCCCAACAGAACACATTATATACTGGGTCTCTAATGTCAGTGGTTCCAGAACCCCCAACAGAACACATTATATACTGGGTCTCTAATGTCAGTGGTTCCAGAACCCCCAACAGAACACATTATATACTGGGTCTCTAATGTCAGTGGTTCCAGAACCCCCAACAGAACACATTATATACTGGGTCTCTAATGTCAGTGGTTCCAGT
The DNA here is from genome assembly GCF_023373465.1 of Oncorhynchus keta. Classification (NCBI taxonomy): domain Eukaryota; kingdom Metazoa; phylum Chordata; class Actinopteri; order Salmoniformes; family Salmonidae; genus Oncorhynchus; species Oncorhynchus keta. Next base: position 72,663 of record NW_026289421.1, read on the forward strand.
CCTCCAGAACCCCCAACAGAAAACATTATATACTGGGTCTCTAATGTCAGTGGTTCCAGTCCTCCAGAACCCCCAACAGAAAACATTATATACTGGGTCTCTAATGTCAGTGGTTCCAGTCCTCCAGAACCCCCAACAGAACACATTATATACTGGGTCTCTAATGTCAGTGGTTCCAGAACCCCCAACAGAACACATTATATACTGGGTCTCTAATGTCAGTGGTTCCAGTCCTCCAGAACCCCCAACAGAACACATTATATACTGGGTCTCTAATGTCAGTGGTTCCAGAACCCCCAACAGAACACATTATATACTGGGTCTCTAATGTCAGTGGTTCCAGAACCCCCAACATAACACATTATATACTGGGTCTCTAATGTCAGTGGTTCCAGAACCCCAACAGAACACATTATATACTGGGTCTCTAATGCCAGTGGTTCCAGAACCCCCAACAGAACACATTATATACTGGGTCTCTAGTGTTCAGTGGTTCCAGTCCTCCAGAACCCCCAACAGAACACATTATATACTGGGTCTCTAATGTCAGTGGTTCCAGTCCTCCAGAACCCCCAACAGAACACATTATATACTGGGTCTCTAATGTCAGTGGTTCCAGAACCCCCAACAGAACACATTATATACTGGGTCTCTAATGTCAGTGGTTCCAGAACCCCTAACAGAACACATTATATACTGGGTCTCTAATGTCAGTGGTTCCAGTCCTCCAGAACCCCCAACAGAACACATTATTTACTGGGTCTCTAATGTCAGTGGTTCCAGTCCTCCAGAACCCCCAACAGAACCCATTATATACTGGGTCTCTAGTATCAGTGGTTCCAGTCCTCCAGAACCCCCAACAGAACACATTATATACTGGGTCTCTAATGCCAGTGGTTCCAGTCCTCCAGAACCCCCAACAGAACACATTATATACTGGGTCTCTAATGCCAGTGGTTCCAGTCCTCCAGAACCCCCAACAGAACACATTATATACTGGGTCTCTAATGTCAGTGGTTCCAGTCCTCCAGAACCCCCAACAGAACACATTATATACTGGGTCTCTAATGTCAGTGGTTCCAGTCCTCCAGAACCCCCAACAGAACACATTATATACTGGGTCTCTAATGTCAGTGGTTCCAGAACCCCCAACAGAACACATTATATACTGGGTCTCTAATGTCAGTGGTTCCAGAACCCCCAGAAGAACACATTATATACTGGGTCTCTAATGTCAGTGGTTCCAGAACCCCCAACAGAACACATTATATACTGGGTCTCTAATGTCAGTGGTTCCAGTCCTCCAGAACCCCCAACAGAAAACATTATATACTGGGTCTCTAATGTCAGTGGTTCCAGTCCTCCAGAACCCCCAACAGAACACATTATATACTGGGTCTCTAATGTCAGTGGTTCCAGAACCCCCAACAGAACACATTATATACTGGGTCTCTAATGTCAGTGGTTCCAGTCCTCCAGAACCCCCAACAGAACACATTATATACTGGGTCTCTAATGTCAGTGGTTCCAGAACCCCCAACAGAACACATTATATACTGGGTCTCTAATGTCAGTGGTTCCAGAACCCCCAACAGAACACATTATATACTGGGTCTCTAATGTCAGTGGTTCCAGTCCTCCAGAACCCCCAACAGAACACATTATATACTGGGTCTCTAATGTCAGTGGTTCCAGTCCTCCAGAACCCCCAACAGAACACATTATATACTGGGTCTCTAATGTCAGTGGTTCCAGAACCCCCAACAGAACACATTATATACTGGGTCTCTAATGTCAGTGGTTCCAGAACCCCCAACAGAACACATTATATACTGGGTCTCTAATGTCAGTGGTTCCAGAACCCCCAACAGAACACATTATATACTGGGTCTCTAATGTCAGTGGTTCCAGAACCCCCAACAGAACACATTATTTACTGGGTCTCTAATGTCAGTGGTTCCAGAACCCTCAACAGAACACATTATATACTGGGTCTCTAATGTCAGTGGTTCCAGAACCCCCAACAGAACACATTATATACTGGGTCTCTAGTGTTCAGTGGTTCCAGTCCTCCAGAACCCCCAACAGAACACATTATATACTGGGTCTCTAATGTCAGTGGTTCCAGTCCTCCAGAACCCCCAACAGAACACATTATATACTGGGTCTCTAATGTCAGTGGTTCCAGTCCTCCAGAACCCCAAACAGAAAACATTATATACTGGGTCTCTAATGTCAGTGGTTCCAGTCCTCCAGAACCCCAAACAGAAAACATTATATACTGGGTCTCTAATGTCAGTGGTTCCAGTCCTCCAGAACCCCAAACAGAAAACATTATATACTGGGTCTCTAATGTCAGTGGTTCCAGTCCTCCAGAACCCCCAACAGAACACATTATATACTGGGTCTCTAATGTCAGTGGTTCCAGAACCCCCAACATAACACATTATATACTGGGTCTCTAATGTCAGTGGTTCCAGTCCTCCAGAACCCCCAACAGAACACATTATATACTGGGTCTCTAATGTCAGTGGTTCCAGAACCCCCAACAGAACACATTATATACTGGGTCTCTAATGTCAGTGGTTCCAGAACCCCCAACAGAACACATTATATACTGGGTCTCTAATGTCAGTGGTTCCAGTCCTCCAGAACCCCCAACAGAAAACATTATATACTGGGTCTCTAATGTCAGTGGTTCCAGTCCTCCAGAACCCCCAACAGAACACATTATATACTGGGTCTCTAATGTCAGTGGTTCCAGAACCCCCAACAGAACACATTATATACTGGGTCTCTAATGTCAGTGGTTCCAGAACCCCCAACAGAACACATTATATACTGGGTCTCTAATGTCAGTGGTTCCAGTCCTCCAGAACCCCCAACAGAAAACATTATATACTGGGTCTCTAATGTCAGTGGTTCCAGTCCTCCAGAACCCCCAACAGAAAACATTATATACTGGGTCTCTAATGTCAGTGGTTCCAGTCCTCCAGAACCCCCAACAGAACACATTATATACTGGGTCTCTAATGTCAGTGGTTCCAGAACCCCCAACAGAACACATTATATACTGGGTCTCTAGTATCAGTGGTTCCAGTCCTCCAGAACCCCCAACAGAACACATTATATACTGGGTCTCTAATGTCAGTGGTTCCAGTCCTCCAGAACCCCCAACAGAAAACATTATATACTGGGTCTCTAATGTCAGTGGTTCCAGTCCTCCAGAACCCCCAACAGAACACATTATATACTGGGTCTCTAATGTCAGTGGTTCCAGAACCCCCAACAGAACACATTATATACTGGGTCTCTAATGTCAGTGGTTCCAGTCCTCCAGAACCCCCAACAGAACACATTATATACTGGGTCTCTAATGTCAGTGGTTCCAGAACCCCCAACAGAACACATTATATACTGAGTCTCTAATGTCAGTGGTTCCAGTCCTTCCAGAACCCCCAACAGAACACATTATATACTGGGTCTCTAATGTCAGTGGTTCCAGAACCCCCAACAGAACACATTATATACTGGGTCTCTAGTGTTCAGTGGTTCCAGTCCTCCAGAACCCCCAACAGAACACATTATATACTGGATCTCTAATGTCAGTGGTTCCAGTCCTCCAGAACCCCCAACAGAACACATTATATACTGGGTCTCTAATGTCAGTGGTTCCAGTCCTCCAGAACCCCCAACAGAACACATTATATACTGGGTCTCTAATGTCAGTGGTTCCAGTCCTCCAGAACCCCCAACAGAACACATTATATACTGGGTCTCTAATGTGAGTGGTTCCAGTCCTCCAGAACCCCCAACAGAACACATTATATACTGGGTCTCTAATGTCAGTGGTTCCAGTCCTCCAGAACCCCCAACAGAAAACATTATATACTGGGTCTCTAATGTCAGTGGTTCCAGTCCTCCAGAACCCCCAACAGAAAACATTATATACTGGGTCTCTAATGTCAGTGGTTCCAGTCCTCCAGAACCCCAACAGAACACATTATATACTGGGTCTCTAATGTCAGTGGTTCCAGAACCCCCAACAGAACACATTATATACTGGGTCTCTAATGTCAGTGGTTCCAGTCCTCCAGAACCCCCAACAGAACACATTATATACTGGGTCTCTAATGTCAGTGGTTCCAGAACCCCCAACAGAACACATTATATACTGGGTCTCTAATGTCAGTGGTTCCAGAACCCCCAACATAACACATTATATACTGGGTCTCTAATGTCAGTGGTTCCAGAACCCCCAACAGAACACATTATATACTGGGTCTCTAATGCCAGTGGTTCCAGAACCCCCAACAGAACACATTATATACTGGGTCTCTAGTGTTCAGTGGTTCCAGTCCTCCAGAACCCCCAACAGAACACATTATATACTGGGTCTCTAATGTCAGTGGTTCCAGTCCTCCAGAACCCCCAACAGAACACATTATATACTGGGTCTCTAATGTCAGTGGTTCCAGAACCCCCAACAGAACACATTATATACTGGGTCTCTAATGTCAGTGGTTCCAGAACCCCCAACATAACACATTATATACTGGGTCTCTAATGTCAGTCGTTCCAGAACCCCCAACAGAACACATTATATACTGGGTCTCTAATGTCAGTGGTTCCAGAACCCCCAACAGAACACATTATATACTGGGTCTCTAATGTCAGTGGTTCCAGTCCTCCAGAACCCCCAACAGAACCCATTATATACTGGGTCTCTAGTGTCAGTGGTTCCAGTCCTCCAGAACCCCCAACAGAACACATTATATACTGGGTCTCTAATGCCAGTGGTTCCAGAACCCCCAACAGAACACATTATTTACTGGGTCTCTAATGTCAGTGGTTCCAGAACCCCAACAGAACACATTATATACTGGGTCTCTAATGTCAGAGGTTCCAGTCCTCCAGAACCCCCAACAGAACACATTATATACTGGGTCTCTAATGTCAGTGGTTCCAGAACCCCCAACAGAACACATTATATACTGGGTCTCTAATGCCAGTGGTTCCAGTCCTCTATAACCCCCAACAGAACCCATTATATACTGGGTCTCTAATGTCAGTGGTTCCAGAACCCCCAACAGAACACATTATATACTGGGTCTCTAATGTCAGTGGTTCCAGTCCTCCAGAACCCCCAACAGAACACATTATATACTGGGTCTCTAATGTCAGTGGTTCCAGTCCTCCAGAACCCCAACAGAACACATTATATACTGGGTCTCTAATGTCAGTGGTTCCAGAACCCCCAACAGAACACATTATATACTGGGTCTCTAATGTCAGTGGTTCCAGAACCCCCAACAGAACACATTATATACTGGGTCTCTAATGTCAGTGGTTACCAGAACCCCAACAGAACACATTATATACTGGGTCTCTAATGTCAGTGGTTCCAGTCCTCCAGAACCCCAACAGAACACATTATATACTGGGTCTCTAATGTCAGTGGTTCCAGAACCCCCAACAGAACACATTATATACTGGGTCTCTAATGTCAGTGGTTCCAGTCCTCCAGAACCCCCAACATAACACATTATATACTGGGTCTCTAATGTCAGTGGTTCCAGAACCCCCAACATAACACATTATATACTGGGTCTCTAATGTCAGTGGTTCCAGAACCCCCAACAGAACCCATTATATACTGGGTCTCTAATGTCAGTGGTTCCAGAACCCCCAACAGAACACATTATTTACTGGGTCTCTAATGTCAGTGGTTCCAGAACCCCCAACAGAACACATTATATACTGGGTCTCTAATGTCAGTGGTTCCAGAACCCCCAACAGAACACATTATATACTGGGTCTCTAATGTCAGTGGTTCCAGAACCCCCAACAGCACCCATTATATACTGGGTCTCTAATGTCAGTGGTTCCAGTCCTCCAGAACCCCCAACAGAACACATTATATACTGGGTCTCTAATGTCAGTGGTTCCAGAACCCCCAACATAACACATTATACACTGGGTCTCTAATGTCAGTGGTTCCAGAACCCCCAACATAACACATTATATACTGGGTCTCTAATGTCAGTGGTTCCAGAACCCCCAACAGAACCCATTATATACTGGGTCTCTAATGTCAGTGGTTCCAGAACCCCCAACAGAACACATTATTTACTGGGTCTCTAATGTCAGTGGTTCCAGAACCCCCAACAGAACACATTATATACTGGGTCTCTAATGTCAGTGGTTCCAGAACCCCCAACAGAACACATTATATACTGGGTCTCTAATGTCAGTGGTTCCAGAACCCCCAACAGAACACATTATATACTGGGTCTCTAATGTCAGTGGTTCCAGTCCTCCAGAACCCCCAACAGAACACATTATATACTGGGTCTCTAATGTCAGTGGTTCCAGTCCTCCAGAACCCCCAACAGAACACATTATATACTGGGTCTCTAATGTCAGTGGTTCCAGAACCCCCAACAGAACACATTATATACTGGGTCTCTAATGTCAGTGGTTCCAGAACCCCCAACAGAACACATTATATACTGGGTCTCTAATGTCAGTGGTTCCAGAACCCCCAACAGAACACATTATATACTGGGTCTCTAATGTCAGTGGTTCCAGAACCCCAACAGAACACATTATATACTGGGTCTCTAATGTCAGTGGTTCCAGAACCCCCAACAGAACACATTATATACTGGGTCTCTAATGTCAGTGGTTCCAGAACCCCCAACAGAACACATTATATACTGGGTCTCTAATGTCAGTGGTTCCAGTCCTCCAGAACCCCCAACAGAACACATTATATACTGGGTCTCTAATGTCAGTGGTTCCAGTCCTCCAGAACCCCCAACAGAACACATTATATACTGGGTCTCTAATGTCAGTGGTTCCAGAACCCCCAACAGAACACATTATATACTGGGTCTCTAATGTCAGTGGTTCCAGAACCCCCAACAGAACACATTATATACTGGGTCTCTAATGTCAGTGGTTCCAGAACCCCCAACAGAACACATTATATACTGGGTCTCTAATGTCAGTGGTTCCAGAACCCCCAACAGAACACATTATATACTGGGTCTCTAATGTCAGTGGTTCCAGAACCCCCAACAGAACACATTATATACTGGGTCTCTAATGTCAGTGGTTCCAGAACCCCCAACAGAACACATTATATACTGGTCTCTAATGTCAGTGGTTCCAGAACCCCCACAGAACACATTATATACTGGGTCTCTAATGTCAGTGGTTCCAGAACCCCAACAGAACACATTATATACTGGGTCTCTAATGCCAGTGGTTCCAGTCCTCCAGAACCCCCAACAGAACACATTATATACTGGGTCTCTAATGTCAGTGGTTCCAGTCCTCCAGAACCCCCAACAGAACACATTATATACTGGGTCTCTAATGCCAGTGGTTCCAGAACCCCCAACAGAACACATTATATACTGGGTCTCTAATGTCAGTGGTTCCAGTCCTCCAGAACCCCCAACAGAAAACATTATATACTGGGTCTCTATTGTCAGTGGTTCCAGTCCTCCAGAACCCCCAACAGAAAACATTATATACTGGGTCTCTAATATCAGTGGTTCCAGAACCCCCAACATAACACATTATATACTGGGTCTCTAATGTCAGTGGTTCCAGTCCTCCAGAACCCCCAACAGAACACATTATATACTGGGTCTCTAATGTCAGTGGTTCCAGAACCCCCAACAGAACACATTATATACTGGGTCTCTAATGCCAGTGGTTCCAGAACCCCCAACAGAACACATTATATACTGGGTCTCTAATGTCAGTGGTTCCAGAACCCCAACAGAACACATTATATACTGGGTCTCTAATGTCAGTGGTTCCAGTCCTCTAGAACCCCCAACAGAACACATTATATACTGGGTCTCTAATGTCAGTGGTTCCAGAACCCCAACAGAACACATTATATACTGGGTCTCTAATGTCAGTGGTTCCAGAACCCCCAACAGAACACATTATATACTGGGTCTCTAATGTCAGTGGTTCCAGAACCCCCAACAGAACACATTATATACTGGGTCTCTAATGTCAGTGGTTCCAGTCCTCCAGAACCCCAACAGAAAACATTATATACTGGGTCTCTAATGTCAGTGGTTCCAGTCCTCCAGAACCCCAACAGAAAACATTATATACTGGGTCTCTAATGTCAGTGGTTCCAGTCCTCCAGAACCCCCAACAGAACACATTATATACTGGGTCTCTAATGTCAGTGGTTCCAGAACCCCCAACAGAACACATTATATACTGGGTCTCTAATGTCAGTGGTTCCAGTCCTCCAGAACCCCCAACAGAACACATTATATACTGGGTCTCTAATGTCAGTGGTTCCAGAACCCCCAACAGAACACATTATATACTGGGTCTCTAATGTCAGTGGTTCCAGAACCCCCAACATAACACATTATATACTGGGTCTCTAATGTCAGTGGTTCCAGTCCTCCAGAACCCCCAACATAACACATTATATACTGGGTCTCTAATGTCAGTGGTTCCAGAACCCCCAACATAACACATTATATACTGGGTCTCTAATGTCAGTGGTTCCAGAACCCCCAACAGAACCCATTATATACTGGGTCTCTAATGTCAGTGGTTCCAGAACCCCAACAGAACACATTATTTACTGGGTCTCTAATGTCAGTGGTTCCAGAACCCCCAACAGAACACATTATATACTGGGTCTCTAATGTCAGTGGTTCCAGAACCCCCAACAGAACACATTATATACTGGGTCTCTAATGTCAGTGGTTCCAGAACCCCCAACAGCACCCATTATATACTGGGTCTCTAATGTCAGTGGTTCCAGTCCTCCAGAACCCCCAACAGAACACATTATATACTGGGTCTCTAATGTCAGTGGTTCCAGAACCCCCAACATAACACATTATATACTGGGTCTCTAATGTCAGTGGTTCCAGAACCCCCAACATAACACATTATATACTGGGTCTCTAATGTCAGTGGTTCCAGAACCCCCAACAGAACCCATTATATACTGGGTCTCTAATGTCAGTGGTTCCAGAACCCCCAACAGAACACATTATTTACTGGGTCTCTAATGTCAGTGGTTCCAGAACCCCCAACAGAACACATTATATACTGGGTCTCTAATGTCAGTGGTTCCAGAACCCCAACAGAACACATTATATACTGGGTCTCTAATGTCAGTGGTTCCAGAACCCCCAACAGAACACATTATATACTGGGTCTCTAATGTCAGTGGTTCCAGTCCTCCAGAACCCCAACAGAACACATTATATACTGGGTCTCTAATGTCAGTGGTTCCAGTCCTCCAGAACCCCCAACAGAACACATTATATACTGGGTCTCTAATGTCAGTGGTTCCAGAACCCCCAACAGAACACATTATATACTGGGTCTCTAATGTCAGTGGTTCCAGAACCCCAACAGAACACATTATATACTGGGTCTCTAATGTCAGTGGTTCCAGAACCCCCAACAGAACACATTATATACTGGGTCTCTAATGTCAGTGGTTCCAGAACCCCAACAGAACACATTATATACTGGGTCTCTAATGTCAGTGGTTCCAGAACCCCCAACAGAACACATTATATACTGGGTCTCTAATGTCAGTGGTTCCAGAACCCCCAACAGAACACATTATATACTGGGTCTCTAATGTCAGTGGTTCCAGTCCTCCAGAACCCCCAACAGAACACATTATATACTGGGTCTCTAATGTCAGTGGTTCCAGTCCTCCAGAACCCCAACAGAACACATTATATACTGGGTCTCTAATGTCAGTGGTTCCAGAACCCCCAACAGAACACATTATATACTGGGTCTCTAATGTCAGTGGTTCCAGAACCCCCAACAGAACACATTATATACTGGGTCTCTAATGTCAGTGGTTCCAGAACCCCCAACAGAACACATTATATACTGGGTCTCTAATGTCAGTGGTTCCAGAACCCCCAACAGAACACATTATATACTGGGTCTCTAATGTCAGTGGTTCCAGAACCCCCAACAGAACACATTATATACTGGGTCTCTAATGTCAGTGGTTCCAGAACCCCCAACAGAACACATTATATACTGGTCTCTAATGTCAGTGGTTCCAGAACCCCCACAGAACACATTATATACTGGGTCTCTAATGTCAGTGGTTCCAGAACCCCCAACAGAACACATTATATACTGGGTCTCTAATGCCAGTGGTTCCAGTCCTCCAGAACCCCCAACAGAACACATTATATACTGGGTCTCTAATGTCAGTGGTTCCAGTCCTCCAGAACCCCCAACAGAACACATTATATACTGGGTCTCTAATGCCAGTGGTTCCAGAACCCCCAACAGAACACATTATATACTGGGTCTCTAATGTCAGTGGTTCCAGTCCTCCAGAACCCCCAACAGAAAACATTATATACTGGGTCTCTATTGTCAGTGGTTCCAGTCCTCCAGAACCCCCAACAGAAAACATTATATACTGGGTCTCTAATATCAGTGGTTCCAGAACCCCCAACATAACACATTATATACTGGGTCTCTAATGTCAGTGGTTCCAGTCCTCCAGAACCCCCAACAGAACACATTATATACTGGGTCTCTAATGTCAGTGGTTCCAGAACCCCCAACAGAACACATTATATACTGGGTCTCTAATGCCAGTGGTTCCAGAACCCCCAACAGAACACATTATATACTGGGTCTCTAATGTCAGTGGTTCCAGAACCCCCAACAGAACACATTATATACTGGGTCTCTAATGTCAGTGGTTCCAGTCCTCTAGAACCCCCAACAGAACACATTATATACTGGGTCTCTAATGTCAGTGGTTCCAGAACCCCCAACAGAACACATTATATACTGGGTCTCTAATGTCAGTGGTTCCAGAACCCCCAACAGAACACATTATATACTGGGTCTCTAATGTCAGTGGTTCCAGAACCCCAACAGAACACATTATATACTGGGTCTCTAATGTCAGTGGTTCCAGTCCTCCAGAACCCCCAACAGAAAACATTATATACTGGGTCTCTAATGTCAGTGGTTCCAGTCCTCCAGAACCCCCAACAGAAAACATTATATACTGGGTCTCTAATGTCAGTGGTTCCAGTCCTCCAGAACCCCCAACAGAACACATTATATACTGGGTCTCTAATGTCAGTGGTTCCAGAACCCCCAACAGAACACATTATATACTGGGTCTCTAATGTCAGTGGTTCCAGTCCTCCAGAACCCCCAACAGAACACATTATATACTGGGTCTCTAATGTCAGTGGTTCCAGAACCCCAACAGAACACATTATATACTGGGTCTCTAATGTCAGTGGTTCCAGAACCCCAACATAACACATTATATACTGGGTCTCTAATGTCAGTGGTTCCAGAACCCCCAACAGAACACATTATATACTGGGTCTCTAATGCCAGTGGTTCCAGAACCCCCAACAGAACACATTATATACTGGGTCTCTAATGCCAGTGGTTCCAGTCCTCCAGAACCCCCAACAGAACACATTATATACTGGGTCTCTAATGTCAGTGGTTCCAGTCCTCCAGAACCCCCAACAGAACACATTATATACTGGGTCTCTAATGCCAGTGGTTCCAGAACCCCCAACAGAAAACATTATATACTGGGTCTCTATTGTCAGTGGTTCCAGTCCTCCAGAACCCCCAACAGAAAACATTATATACTGGGTCTCTAATATCAGTGGTTCCAGAACCCCCAACATAACACATTATATACTGGGTCTCTAATGTCAGTGGTTCCAGTCCTCCAGAACCCCCAACAGAACACATTATATACTGGGTCTCTAATGTCAGTGGTTCCAGAACCCCCAACAGAACACATTATATACTGGGTCTCTAATGCCAGTGGTTCCAGAACCCCAACAGAACACATTATATACTGGGTCTCTAATGTCAGTGGTTCCAGAACCCCCAACAGAACACATTATATACTGGGTCTCTAATGCCAGTGGTTCCAGAACCCCCAACAGAACACATTATATACTGGGTCTCTAATGCCAGTGGTTCCAGTCCTCCAGAACCCCCAACAGAACACATTATATACTGGGTCTCTAATGTCAGTGGTTCCAGTCCTCCAGAACCCCCAACAGAACACATTATATACTGGGTCTCTAATGCCAGTGGTTCCAGAACCCCCAACAGAAAACATTATATACTGGGTCTCTATTGTCAGTGGTTCCAGTCCTCCAGAACCCCCAACAGAAAACATTATATACTGGGTCTCTAATATCAGTGGTTCCAGAACCCCCAACATAACACATTATATACTGGGTCTCTAATGTCAGTGGTTCCAGTCCTCCAGAACCCCCAACAGAACACATTATATACTGGGTCTCTAATGTCAGTGGTTCCAGAACCCCAACAGAACACATTATATACTGGGTCTCTAATGCCAGTGGTTCCAGAACCCCCAACAGAACACATTATATACTGGGTCTCTAATGTCAGTGGTTCCAGAACCCCCAACAGAACACATTATATACTGGGTCTCTAATGTCAGTGGTTCCAGTCCTCTAGAACCCCAACAGAACACATTATATACTGGGTCTCTAATGTCAGTGGTTCCAGAACCCCCAACAGAACACATTATATACTGGGTCTCTAATGTCAGTGGTTCCAGAACCCCCAACAGAACACATTATATACTGGGTCTCTAATGTCAGTGGTTCCAGAACCCCCAACAGAACACATTATATACTGGGTCTCTAATGTCAGTGGTTCCAGTCCTCCAGAACCCCCAACAGAAAACATTATATACTGGGTCTCTAATGTCAGTGGTTCCAGTCCTCCAGAACCCCAACAGAAAACATTATATACTGGGTCTCTAATGTCAGTGGTTCCAGTCCTCCAGAACCCCCAACAGAACACATTATATACTGGGTCTCTAATGTCAGTGGTTCCAGAACCCCAACAGAACACATTATATACTGGGTCTCTAATGTCAGTGGTTCCAGTCCTCCAGAACCCCAACAGAACACATTATATACTGGGTCTCTAATGTCAGTGGTTCCAGAACCCCAACAGAACACATTATATACTGGGTCTCTAATGTCAGTGGTTCCAGAACCCCAACATAACACATTATATACTGGGTCTCTAATGTCAGTGGTTCCAGAACCCCCAACAGAACACATTATATACTGGGTCTCTAATGCCAGTGGTTCCAGAACCCCCAACAGAACACATTATATACTGGGTCTCTAATGTCAGTGGTTCCAGTCCTCCAGAACCCCCAACAGAACACATTATATACTGGGTCTCTAATGTCAGTGGTTCCAGAACCCCCAACAGAACACATTATATACTGGGTCTCTAATGTCAGTGGTTCCAGAACCCTAACAGAACACATTATATACTGGGTCTCTAATGTCAGTGGTTCCAGTCCTCCAGAACCCCCAACAGAACACATTATTTACTGGGTCTCTAATGTCAGTGGTTCCAGTCCTCCAGAACCCCCAACAGAACCCATTATATACTGGGTCTCTAGTATCAGTGGTTCCAGTCCTCCAGAACCCCCAACAGAACACATTATATACTGGGTCTCTAATGCCAGTGGTTCCAGTCCTCCAGAACCCCCAACAGAACACATTATATACTGGGTCTCTAATGCCAGTGGTTCCAGTCCTCCAGAACCCCCAACAGAACACATTATATACTGGGTCTCTAATGTCAGTGGTTCCAGTCCTCCAGAACCCCCAACAGAACACATTATATACTGGGTCTCTAATGTCAGTGGTTCCAGTCCTCCAGAACCCCAACAGAACACATTATATACTGGGTCTCTAATGTCAGTGGTTCCAGAACCCCAACAGAACACATTATATACTGGGTCTCTAATGTCAGTGGTTCCAGAACCCCAGAAGAACACATTATATACTGGGTCTCTAATGTCAGTGGTTCCAGAACCCCAACAGAACACATTATATACTGGGTCTCTAATGTCAGTGGTTCCAGTCCTCCAGAACCCCCAACAGAAAACATTATATACTGGGTCTCTAATGTCAGTGGTTCCAGTCCTCCAGAACCCCCAACAGAACACATTATATACTGGGTCTCTAATGTCAGTGGTTCCAGAACCCCCAACAGAACACATTATATACTGGGTCTCTAATGTCAGTGGTTCCAGTCCTCCAGAACCCCCAACAGAACACATTATATACTGGGTCTCTAATGTCAGTGGTTCCAGAACCCCCAACAGAACACATTATATACTGGGTCTCTAATGTCAGTGGTTCCAGAACCCCAACAGAACACATTATATACTGGGTCTCTAATGCCAGTGGTTCCAGAACCCCCAACAGAACACATTATATACTGGGTCTCTAATGTCAGTGGTTCCAGAACCCCCAACAGAACACATTATATACTGGGTCTCTAATGTCAGTGGTTCCAGTCCTCTAGAACCCCCAACAGAACACATTATATACTGGGTCTCTAATGTCAGTGGTTCCAGAACCCCCAACAGAACACATTATATACTGGGTCTCTAATGTCAGTGGTTCCAGAACCCCCAACAGAACACATTATATACTGGGTCTCTAATGTCAGTGGTTCCAGAACCCCAACAGAACACATTATATACTGGGTCTCTAATGTCAGTGGTTCCAGTCCTCCAGAACCCCCAACAGAAAACATTATATACTGGGTCTCTAATGTCAGTGGTTCCAGTCCTCCAGAACCCCCAACAGAAAACATTATATACTGGGTCTCTAATGTCAGTGGTTCCAGTCCTCCAGAACCCCAACAGAACACATTATATACTGGGTCTCTAATGTCAGTGGTTCCAGAACCCCAACAGAACACATTATATACTGGGTCTCTAATGTCAGTGGTTCCAGTCCTCCAGAACCCCCAACAGAACACATTATATACTGGGTCTCTAATGTCAGTGGTTCCAGAACCCCCAACAGAACACATTATATACTGGGTCTCTAATGTCAGTGGTTCCAGAACCCCCAACATAACACATTATATACTGGGTCTCTAATGTCAGTGGTTCCAGAACCCCCAACAGAACACATTATATACTGGGTCTCTAATGCCAGTGGTTCCAGAACCCCAACAGAACACATTATATACTGGGTCTCTAGTGTTCAGTGGTTCCAGTCCTCCAGAACCCCCAACAGAACACATTATATACTGGGTCTCTAATGTCAGTGGTTCCAGTCCTCCAGAACCCCCAACAGAACACATTATATACTGGGTCTCTAATGTCAGTGGTTCCAGAACCCCCAACAGAACACATTATATACTGGGTCTCTAATGTCAGTGGTTCCAGAACCCCTAACAGAACACATTATATACTGGGTCTCTAATGTCAGTGGTTCCAGTCCTCCAGAACCCCCAACAGAACACATTATTTACTGGGTCTCTAATGTCAGTGGTTCCAGTCCTCCAGAACCCCAACAGAACCCATTATATACTGGGTCTCTAGTATCAGTGGTTCCAGTCCTCCAGAACCCCAACAGAACACATTATATACTGGGTCTCTAATGCCAGTGGTTCCAGTCCTCCAGAACCCCCAACAGAACACATTATATACTGGGTCTCTAATGCCAGTGGTTCCAGTCCTCCAGAACCCCCAACAGAACACATTATATACTGGGTCTCTAATGTCAGTGGTTCCAGTCCTCCAGAACCCCAACAGAACACATTATATACTGGGTCTCTAATGTCAGTGGTTCCAGTCCTCCAGAACCCCAACAGAACACATTATATACTGGGTCTCTAATGTCAGTGGTTCCAGAACCCCCAACAGAACACATTATATACTGGGTCTCTAATGTCAGTGGTTCCAGAACCCCCAGAAGAACACATTATATACTGGGTCTCTAATGTCAGTGGTTCCAGAACCCCAACAGAACACATTATATACTGGGTCTCTAATGTCAGTGGTTCCAGTCCTCCAGAACCCCCAACAGAAAACATTATATACTGGGTCTCTAATGTCAGTGGTTCCAGTCCTCCAGAACCCCCAACAGAACACATTATATACTGGGTCTCTAATGTCAGTGGTTCCAGAACCCCCAACAGAACACATTATATACTGGGTCTCTAATGTCAGTGGTTCCAGTCCTCCAGAACCCCCAACAGAACACATTATATACTGGGTCTCTAATGTCAGTGGTTCCAGAACCCCAACAGAACACATTATATACTGGGTCTCTAATGTCAGTGGTTCCAGAACCCCCAACAGAACACATTATATACTGGGTCTCTAATGTCAGTGGTTCCAGTCCTCCAGAACCCCCAACAGAACACATTATATACTGGGTCTCTAATGTCAGTGGTTCCAGTCCTCCAGAACCCCCAACAGAACACATTATATACTGGGTCTCTAATGTCAGTGGTTCCAGAACCCCCAACAGAACACATTATATACTGGGTCTCTAATGTCAGTGGTTCCAGAACCCCCAACAGAACACATTATATACTGGGTCTCTAATGTCAGTGGTTCCAGAACCCCAACAGAACACATTATATACTGGGTCTCTAATGTCAGTGGTTCCAGAACCCCCAACAGAACACATTATTTACTGGGTCTCTAATGTCAGTGGTTCCAGAACCCTCAACAGAACACATTATATACTGGGTCTCTAATGTCAGTGGTTCCAGAACCCCCAACAGAACACATTATATACTGGGTCTCTAGTGTTCAGTGGTTCCAGTCCTCCAGAACCCCCAACAGAACACATTATATACTGGGTCTCTAATGTCAGTGGTTCCAGTCCTCCAGAACCCCCAACAGAACACATTATATACTGGGTCTCTAATGTCAGTGGTTCCAGTCCTCCAGAACCCCAAACAGAAAACATTATATACTGGGTCTCTAATGTCAGTGGTTCCAGTCCTCCAGAACCCCAAACAGAAAACATTATATACTGGGTCTCTAATGTCAGTGGTTCCAGTCCTCCAGAACCCCAAACAGAAAACATTATATACTGGGTCTCTAATGTCAGTGGTTCCAGTCCTCCAGAACCCCCAACAGAACACATTATATACTGGGTCTCTAATGTCAGTGGTTCCAGAACCCCCAACATAACACATTATATACTGGGTCTCTAATGTCAGTGGTTCCAGTCCTCCAGAACCCCAACAGAACACATTATATACTGGGTCTCTAATGTCAGTGGTTCCAGAACCCCAACAGAACACATTATATACTGGGTCTCTAATGTCAGTGGTTCCTGAACCCCCAACAGAACACATTATATACTGGGTCTCTAATGTCAGTGGTTCCAGTCCTCCAGAACCCCCAACAGAAAACATTATATACTGGGTCTCTAATGTCAGTGGTTCCAGTCCTCCAGAACCCCAACAGAACACATTATATACTGGGTCTCTAATGTCAGTGGTTCCAGAACCCCCAACAGAACACATTATATACTGGGTCTCTAATGTCAGTGGTTCCAGAACCCCCAACAGAACACATTATATACTGGGTCTCTAATGTCAGTGGTTCCAGTCCTCCAGAACCCCCAACAGAAAACATTATATACTGGGTCTCTAATGTCAGTGGTTCCAGTCCTCCAGAACCCCCAACAGAAAACATTATATACTGGGTCTCTAATGTCAGTGGTTCCAGTCCTCCAGAACCCCAACAGAACACATTATATACTGGGTCTCTAATGTCAGTGGTTCCAGAACCCCCAACAGAACACATTATATACTGGGTCTCTAGTATCAGTGGTTCCAGTCCTCCAGAACCCCCAACAGAACACATTATATACTGGGTCTCTAATGTCAGTGGTTCCAGTCCTCCAGAACCCCCAACAGAAAACATTATATACTGGGTCTCTAATGTCAGTGGTTCCAGTCCTCCAGAACCCCCAACAGAACACATTATATACTGGGTCTCTAATGTCAGTGGTTCCAGAACCCCCAACAGAACACATTATATACTGGGTCTCTAATGTCAGTGGTTCCAGTCCTCCAGAACCCCCAACAGAACACATTATATACTGGGTCTCTAATGTCAGTGGTTCCAGAACCCCCAACAGAACACATTATATACTGGGTCTCTAATGTCAGTGGTTCCAGTCCTTCCAGAACCCCCAACAGAACACATTATATACTGGGTCTCTAATGTCAGTGGTTCCAGAACCCCCAACAGAACACATTATATACTGGGTCTCTAGTGTTCAGTGGTTCCAGTCCTCCAGAACCCCCAACAGAACACATTATATACTGGATCTCTAATGTCAGTGGTTCCAGTCCTCCAGAACCCCCAACAGAACACATTATATACTGGGTCTCTAATGTCAGTGGTTCCAGTCCTCCAGAACCCCCAACAGAACACATTATATACTGGGTCTCTAATGTGAGTGGTTCCAGTCCTCCAGAACCCCCAACAGAACACATTATATACTGGGTCTCTAATGTTAGTGGTTCCAGTCCTCCAGAACCCCCAACAGAACACATTATATACTGGGTCTCTAATGTCAGAGGTGTCCAACTCCAAACACTGATATGATTTGGTAATAATTCCAGTGTATTAATTAAGCAACAGTGATGTGGTTTTCAGTGGAGGTATTCTCCTTCCCCGCAGGCCAACACCTGTATTAATCAACAGTGACGTGGTTTTCAGTGGAGGTATTCTCCTTCTCCGCAGGCCAACACCTGTATTAATCAACAGTGATGTGGTTTTCAGTGGAGGTATTCTCCTTCCCCGCAGGCCAACACCTGCATTTTCACCTGCCTTTTCACTATGCCACAAACAGACAGACTTCTTCTATGGTAGTTCGACATTATGGCCCAGTATTGATACAGTAACACTAGAGAAATGCCACTGGTTCGAATCCCTGACCACGTGGAACATCTGCCACTGTGCCCTTGAGCAAGGCACTTCACCTTAATAGCTCCCGTAAGTCTTCTACACCCCCGTTTTCAGACCCTTGATTTATTTTTGCACCTTTTGTTTTACTGTTCAGTCTAATTCTAAAATTGATTAAATACATTTTTTTTTACCTCGTCAATCTTATTTTTTTTAAACCTTTATTTAATTAGGCAAGTCAGTTTAAGAACAAATTCTAATTTACAATGACGGCCCTAGGAACACGGGCAGAAGGACAGATGTGTGCCTTGTCAGCTCGGGGATTCGACCTTGCAACCTTTCGGTTACTCGTCCAACGCTCCATCCACTAGGATACCCCGCCGCCTATCTACACACAATACCCCATATTGACGAAGTGGGAACAGGTTTTTAAGACATTTTTGCAAATGTATTAAAAATAACTAAAAACAGAAACCTTATTGACATAAGTATTCAGACCCTTTGCTATGAGACCTGACATTGAGCTCAGGTGCATCCTGTTTCCATTGATCATCCTTGCGATGTTTCTACAACTTGATTGGAGTCCATCTGTGGTAAATTCAATAGGATTGGATGTGATTTGGAAAGGCTCACACCTGTCTATATAAGGTCCCACAGTTGTCAGAGCAAAAACCCAAGCCATGAGGTCGAAGGAATTGTCTGTAGAACTCCGAGACAGGATTGTGTCGAGGCACAGATCTGGGGAAGGGTAACAAAAAAGTTTGGCAGCATTAAAGGTCCCGAAGAACGCTGTGGCCTCCATCATTTTTAATGGAAGAACTTGGGATCCACCAAGACTGTCTCTGCAGCCCTCCGCCAATTAGGCTTCATGGTAGAGTGGCCAGACGGAAGCCACTCCTCAGTAAAAGGCACATGACAGACAGCCCGCTTGGAGTTTTCTAAAAGGCATCTAAAGGACTCTCAGTTCATGAGAAACAAGATTCTCTGGTTTTATGAAACCAAGATTAAACTCTTTGGCCTGAATGCCAAACGTCAAGGCCTGGAGGAAACCTGGCACCATCCCTACGGTGAATCATGGTGGTTGTGGCAGCATCATGTTGAGGGGGATGTTTTTCATTGGCAGGGACCGGGAGACTAGTCAGGATCGAGGGAAAGATAAACAGAGAGATCCTTGATGAGAACCTTCTCCAGAGCACTCAGGACCTCAGACTGGGGTGAAGGTTCACCTTCCAACAGGACCACGACCCTAAGCACACAGCCATAACAATGCAGGACAAGTCTCTGGATGTCGCTCAGTGGCCAGGCCAGAGCCCGGACTTGAACCTGATCGAACATCTCTGGAGAGACCTGAAAATAGCTGTGCAGCGACGCTCTCCATCCATCCTGACAGAGCTTCAGAGGATCTGCAGAGAAGAATGGGAGAAACTCCCCAAATACAGCTGTGCCAAGCTTGTAGCGTCATACCCAAGAAGACCCGAGGCTGTAATCGCTGGCAGAGGTGCTTCAACAAAGAACTGAGTAAAGGGTCTGAAATTCTTATGTAAATGTGATAACATGTTGGTTTTTTTTTTAAAGAAAGAAATTTGCCAAAATGTCAACACATGTTCTTGCTTAATCATTACGGGGTATTATGTGTAGATTGACGTAACAAAATGTGGGAAAAGTCCAGGGGTCTGAATACTTTCTGAATGCTCTGTAAATTACTAAAATGTATTTACATAAATCCTGTTGTTTTAATGTTTGAATTTTTCTTTCTTCTACCAGGCAATTTGCCAGCGCTAATTAGATGTGGGCTAACGGAAACCCTGGAGTGTGTGGTGGTGAGCCCGTGTGAGAGGTGCAATATGCCCTGTCCAGACTTGCCTATGCGGCCACCAGAAACTCAGGAGTAATACAGTAAACTGGTGACTCCCCTCCACAGCTAGTCTCTCTGCGTCAGCCTCAAACAGAACACAATACGAACTGACGGTCTGATTGAGAAACAACAGTTTATACAGTTGACGTCAGAAGTTCATACATACACCTTAGCCAAATACGTTTTAACTCAGTTTTTCCACAATTCCTGACATTTTAATCCTAGTTTTAAAACAATCCCTGTTTTAGGTCAGTTAGGATCACCACTTTATTTTAAGAATGTGAAATGTCAGAATAATAGTAGAGATAATTATTTATTTCAGCATTTATTTCTTTCATCACATTCCCAGTGGGTCAGAAGTTTACATCGACTCAATTAGTATTTAGTAGCATTGCCTTTAAATTGTTTAACTTGGGTCAAACGTTTTGGGTAGCCTTCCACAAGCTTCCCACAATAGGTTGGGTGAGTTTTGGTCCATTCCTCCTGACAGAGCTGGTGTAACTGAGTCAGGTTTGTAGTCCTCCTTGCTCGCACACGCTTTTTCAGTTCTGCCCACACATTTTCTACAACATTGAGGTCAGGGCTTTGTGATGGCCACTCCAATACCTTGACTTTGTTGCCATTTTGCCACAACTTTGGAAGTATGCTTGGGGTCATAACATCTAGTTACACAGCAGCGCCGACGCAGAACAGGAAGCCAGTTCATAGTGGCAGGAAGTGGCAGCAGGATGAGTGAGCAGACTCAGTCGGCTTAAATAGACCCAATCAGGTAGGTGTGATTTGTTCCTAGCCTTGTCTAATTGGTGCCATCTCAGCTGATGCGTCAGCCTGAAGCAGGGCATTTGGGTTTCCCCTCTGAACAGGCTCAGCTTCACACCCACCAGTCAGACTGAGAAACAACAGGCTCAGCTTCACACCCACCAGTCAGACTGAGAAACAACAGGCTCAGCTTCACACCCACCAGTCAGACTGAGAAACAACAGGCTCAGCTTCACACCCACCAGTCAGACTGAGAAACAACAGGCTCAGCTTCACACCCACCAGTCAGGCTGAGAAACAACAGGCTCAGCTTCACACCCACCAGTCAGACTGAGAAACAACAGGCTCAGCTTCACACCCACCAGTCAGACTGAGAAACTACAGGCTCAGCTTCACACCCACCAGTCAGACTGAGAAACAACAGGCTCAGCTTCACACCCACCAGTCAGACTGAGAAACAACAGGCTCAGCTTCACACCCACCAGTCAGACTGAGAAACAACAGGCTCAGCTTCACACCCACCAGTCAGACTGAGAAACAACAGGCTCAGCTTCACACCCACCAGTCAGACTGAGAAACAACAGGCTCAGCTTCACACCCACCAGTCAGACTGAGAAACAACAGGCTCAGCTTCACACCCACCAGTCAGACTGAGAAACAACAGGCTCAGCTTCACACCCACCAGTCAGACTGAGAAACAACAGGCTCAGCTTCACACCCACCAGTCAGACTGAGAAACAACAGGCTCAGCTTCACACCCACCAGTCAGACTGAGAAACAACAGGCTCAGCTTCACACCCACCAGTCAGACTGAGAAACTACAGGCTCAGCTTCACACCCACCAGTCAGACTGAGAAACAACAGGCTCAGCTTCACACCCACCAGTCAGACTGAGAAACAACAGGCTCAGCTTCACACCCACCAGTCAGACTGAGAAACAACAGGCTCAGCTTCACACCCACCAGTCAGACTGAGAAACAACAGGCTCAGCTTCACACCCACCAGTCAGACTGAGAAACAACAGGCTCAGCTTCACACCCACCAGTCAGACTGAGAAACAACAGGCTCAGCTTCACACCCACCAGTCAGACTGAGAAACAACAGGCTCAGCTTCACACCCACCAGTCAGACTGAGAAACAACAGGCTCAGCTTCACACCCACCAGTCAGACTGAGAAACAACAGGCTCAGCTTCACACCCACCAGTCAGACTGAGAAACTACAGGCTCATCGATCAACATGAGTCAAAATAATATCACGCTATTGTGTTTATTATGTTGTTAAATATGGAACCATTTCCTGTCTAGTATCACTGCAGGTGGTTTGTTGTCAGTGATAAATATGGAACCATTTCCTGTCTAGTATCACTGCAGGTGGTTTGTAGTCAGTGATAAATATGGAACCATTTCCTGTCTAGTATCACTGCAGGTGGTTTGTAGTCAGTGATAAATATGGAACCATTTCCTGTCTAGTATCACTGCAGGTGGTTTGTAGTCAGTGATAAATATGGAACCATTTCCAGTCTAGTATCACTGCAGGTGGTTTGTAGTCAGTGATAAATATGGAACCATTTCCTGTCCAGTATCACTGCAGGTGGTTTGTCGTCAGTGATAAATATGGAACCATTTCCTGTCTAGTATCACTGCAGGTGGTTTGTAGTCAGTGATAAATATGGAACCATTTCCTGTCCAGTATCACTGCAGGTGGTTTGTAGTCAGTGATAAATATGGAACCATTTCCTGTCTAGTATCACTGCAGGTGGTTTGTAGTCAGTGATAAATATGGAACCATTTCCTGTCTAGTATCACTGCAGGTGGTTTGTAGTCAGTGATAAATATGGAACCATTTCCTGTCCAGTATCACTGCAGGTGGATTGTCGTCAGTGATAAATATGGAACCATTTCCTGTCTAGTATCACTGCAGGTGGTTTGTAGTCAGTGATAAATATGGAACCATTTCCTGTCTAGTATCACTGCAGGTGGTTTGTAGTCAGTGATAAATATGGAACCATTTCCTGTCTAGTATCACTGCAGGTGGTTTGTAGTCAGTGATAAATATGGAACCATTTCCAGTCAGTATCACTGCAGGTGGTTTGTAGTCAGTGATAAATATGGAACCATTTCCTGTCTAGTATCACTGCAGGTGGTTTGTAGTCAGTGATGATGGAACCATTTCCTGTCTAGTATCACTGCAGGTGGTTTGTAGTCAGTGATAAATATGGAACCATTTCCAGTCTAGTATCACTGCAGGTGGATTGAAGTGATAAATATGGAACCAGCTGTCTAGTATCACTGCAGGTGGTTTGTAGTCAGTGATAAATATGGAAGCATTTCTGTCTAGTATCACTGCAGGTGGTTTGTAGTCAGTGATAAATATGGAAGCACGTCTAGTATCACTGCAGGTGGTTTGTAGTCAGTGATAAATATGGAACCATTTCCTGTCTAGTATCACTGCAGGTGGTTTGTAGTCAGTGATAAATATGGAACCATTTCCTGTCTAGTATCACTGCAGGTGGTTTGTAGTCAGTGATAAATATGGAACCATTTCCTGTCTAGTATCACTGCAGGTGGTTTGTAGTCAGTGATAAATATGGAACCATTTCCTGTCTAGTATCACTGCAGGTGGTTTGTAGTCAGTGATAAATATGGAAGCATTTCCTGTCTAGTATCACTGCAGGTGGTTTGTAGTCAGTGATAAATATGGAACCATTTCTGTCTAGTATCACTGCAGGTGGTTTGTCGTCAGTGATAAATATGGAACCACTGTCTAGTATCACTGCAGGTGGTTTGTAGTCAGTGATAAATATGGAACCATTTCCTGTCTAGTATCTAGTATCACTGAACCAGGTGGTTTGTGGATTGTCAGTGATAAATATGGAACCATTTCCTGTCTAGTATCACTGCAGGTGGTTTGTAGTCAGTGATAAATATGGAACCATTTCCTGTCTAGTATCACTGCAGGTGGTTTGTAGTCAGTGATAAATATGGAACCATTTCCTGTCTAGTATCACTGCAGGTGGTTTGTAGTCAGTGATAAATATGGAACCATTTTCACTGCAGGTGGTTAGTATCAGTGACTGCAGGTGGTTTGTGGTTTGTAGTCAGTGATAAATATGGAACCATTTCCTGTCTAGTATCACTGCAGGTGGTTTGTAGTCAGTGATAAATATGGAACCATCTAGTATCACTGCAGGTGGTTTGTAGTCAGTGATAAATATGGAACCATTAGTATCACTGCAGGTGGTTTGTAGTCAGTGATAAATATGGAACCATTTCCTGTCTAGTATCACTGCAGGTGGTTTGTAGTCAGTGATAAATATGGAACCATTTCCTGTCTAGTATCACTGCAGGTGGTTTGTAGTCAGTGATAAATATGGAACCATTTCCTGTCTAGTATCACTGCAGGTGGTTTGTAGTCAGTGATAAATATGGAACCATTTCCTGTCTAGTATCACTGCAGGTGGTTTGTAGTCAGTGATAAATATGGAACCATTTCCTGTCTAGTATCACTGCAGGTGGTTTGTAGTCAGTGATAAATATGGAACCATTTCCTGTCTAGTATCACTGCAGGTGGTTTGTAGTCAGTGATAAATATGGAACCATTTCCTGTCTAGTATCACTGCAGGTGGTTTGTAGTCAGTGATAAATATGGAACCATTTCCTGTCTAGTATCACTGCAGGTGGTTTGTAGTCAGTGATAAATATGGAACCATTTCCTGTCTAGTATCACTGCAGGTGGTTTGTAGTCAGTGATAAATATGGAACCATTTCCTGTCTAGTATCACTGCAGGTGGTTTGTAGTCAGTGATAAATATGGAACCATTTCCTGTCCAGTATCACTGCAGGTGGTTTGTAGTCAGTGATAAATATGGAACCATTTCCTGTCTAGTATCACTGCAGGTGGTTTGTAGTCAGTGATAAATATGGAACCATTTCCTGTCTAGTATCACTGCAGGTGGTTTGTAGTCAGTGATAAATATGGAACCATTTCCTGTCCAGTATCACTGCAGGTGGTTTGTAGTCAGTGATACACAAGGCCAATAGAACATAGAGTAAGGAGACCTCTACTCTCTCTATCCCAACTTAACACACGTGTTTAACTGAACAGCCCCCATGCAAGATGCACTGGGAAGAGTTCATGTGTCTTGTCTCTGGATAAGAACTCAAATGTAAAAGTGTCTCTGTGTAACCAGGTTAAATATGGAATATAACTGTGTAGTGTCCAGGTTAAATATATATAACTGTGTGTCCCCAGGTTAAATATATATAACTGTGGTGTCCAGGTTAAATATATATAACTTGTGTGTCCAGGTTAAATATATATAACTGTGTGTGTCCCCAGGTTAAATATATATAACTGTGTGTGTCCAGGTTAAATATATATAACTGTGTGTGTCCAGGTTAAATAATATAACTGTGTGTCCCCAGGTTAAATATATAACTGTGTGTGTCCCCAGGTTAAATATATATAACTGTGTGTGTCCAGGTTAAATATATATAACTGTGTGTCCTCAGGTTAAATATATATAACTGTGTGTCCCCAGGTTAAATATATATAACTGTGTGTGTCCCCAGGTTAAATATATATAACTGTGCGTGTCCAGGTTAAATATATATAACTGTGTGTCCTCAGGTTAAATATATATAACTGTGTGTGTCCAGGTTAAATATATATAACTGTGTGTGTCCAGGTTAAATATATATAACTGTGTGTCCCCAGGTTAAATATATATAACTGTGTGTGTCCCCAGGTTAAATATATATAACTGTGTGTGTCCAGGTTAAATATATATAACTGTGTGTCCTCAGGTTAAATATATATAACTGTGTGTCCCCAGGTTAAATATATATAACTGTGTGTGTCCAGGTTAAATATATATAACTGTGTGTGTCCAGGTTAAATATATATAACTGTGTGTGTCCCCAGGTTAAATATATATAACTGTGTGTGTCCAGGTTAAATATATATAACTGTGTGTGTGTCCCCAGGTTAAATATATATAACTGTGTGTGTCCAGGTTAAATATATATAACTGTGTGTGTCCCCAGGTTAAATATATATAACTGTGTGTGTCCAGGTTAAATATATATAACTGTGTGTGTCCTCAGGTTAAATATATATAACTGTGTGTCCCCAGGTTAAATATATATAACTGTGTGTGTCCCCAGGTTAAATATATATAACTGTGTGTGTCCCCAGGTTAAATATATATAACTGTGTGTCCCCAGGTTAAATATATATAACTGTGTGTGTCCCCAGGTTAAATATATATAACTGTGTGTGTCCAGGTTAAATATATATAACTGTGTGTGTCCAGGTTAAATATATATAACTGTGTGTGTCCCCTGGTTAAATATATATAACTGTGTGTGTCCAGGTTAAATATATATAACTGTGTGTGTCCAGGTTAAATATATATAACTGTGTGTGTCCCCAGGTTAAATATATATAACTGTGTGTGTCCCCAGGTTAAATATATATAACTGTGTGTGTCCCCAGGTTAAATATATATAACTGTGTGTGTCCAGGTTAAATATATATAACTGTGTGTGTCCAGGTTAAATATATATAACTGTGTGTGTCCCCAGGTTAAATATATATAACTGTGTGTCCCCAGGTTAAATATATATAACTGTGTGTCCCCAGGTTAAATATATATAACTGTGTGTGTCCCCAGGTTAAATATATATAACTGTGTGTGTCCAGGTTAAATATATATAACTGTGTGTCCCCAGGTTAAATATATATAACTGTGTGTCCCCAGGTTAAATATATATAACTGTGTGTGTCCCCAGGTTAAATATATATAACTGTGTGTGTCCCCAGGTTAAATATATATAACTGTGTGTGTCCCCAGGTTAAATATATATAACTGTGTGTGTCCCCAGGTTAAATATATATAACTGTGTGTCCCCAGGTTAAATATATATAACTGTGTGTGTCCCCAGGTTAAATATATATAACTGTGTGTCCCCAGGTTAAATATATATAACTGTGTGTCCCCAGGTTAAATATATATAACTGTGTGTCCCCAGGTTAAATATATATAACTGTGTGTCCCCAGGTTAAATATATATAACTGTGTGTCCCCAGGTTAAATATATATAACTGTGTGTGTCCCCAGGTTAAATATATATAACTGTGTGTGTCCAGGTTAAATATATATAACTGTGTGTGTCCCCAGGTTAAATATATATAACTGTGTGTCCCCAGGTTAAATATATATAACTGTGTGTGTCCAGGTTAAATATATATAACTGTGTGTGTCCAGGTTAAATATATATAACTGTGTGTCCCCAGGTTAAATATATATAACTGTGTGTGTCCCCAGGTTAAATATATATAACTGTGTGTGTCCAGGTTAAATATATATAACTGTGTGTGTCCCCAGGTTAAATATATATAACTGTGTGTGTCCAGGTTAAATATATATAACTGTGTGTGTCCAGGTTAAATATATATAACTGTGTGTCCCCAGGTTAAATATATATAACTGTGTGTGTCCCCAGGTTAAATATATATAACTGTGTGTGTCCAGGTTAAATATATATAACTGTGTGTCCCCAGGTTAAATATATATAACTGTGTGTGTCCCCAGGTTAAATATATATAACTGTGTGTGTCCAGGTTAAATATATATAACTGTGTGTGTCCAGGTTAAATATATATAACTGTGTGTGTCCAGGTTAAATATATATAACTGTGTGTCCCCAGGTTAAATATATATAACTGTGTGTGTCCCCAGGTTAAATATATATAACTGTGTGTGTCCAGGTTAAATATATATAACTGTGTGTGTCCCCAGGTTAAATATATATAACTGTGTGTGTGTCCAGGTTAAATATATATAACTGTGTGTCCCCAGGTTAAATATATATAACTGTGTGTGTCCCCAGGTTAAATATATATAACTGTGTGTGTCCCCAGGTTAAATATATATAACTGTGTGTGTCCAGGTTAAATATATATAACTGTGTGTGTCCAGGTTAAATATATATAACTGTGTGTGTCCCCAGGTTAAATATATATAACTGTGTGTGTCCCCAGGTTAAATATATATAACTGTGTGTCCCCAGGTTAAATATATATAACTGTGTGTGTCCAGGTTAAATATATATAACTGTGTGTGTGTCCAGGTTAAATATATATAACTGTGTGTGTCCAGGTTAAATATATATAACTGTGTGTGTCCCCAGGTTAAATATATATAACTGTGTGTGTCCAGGTTAAATATATATAACTGTGTGTGTCCCCAGGTTAAATATATATAACTGTGTGTGTCCAGGTTAAATATATATAACTGTGTGTGTGTCCAGGTTAAATATATATAACTGTGTGTGTCCAGGTTAAATATATATAACTGTGTG
Source organism: Oncorhynchus keta (assembly GCF_023373465.1). Taxonomy (NCBI): domain Eukaryota; kingdom Metazoa; phylum Chordata; class Actinopteri; order Salmoniformes; family Salmonidae; genus Oncorhynchus; species Oncorhynchus keta. Next base: position 101,433 of record NW_026289421.1, read on the forward strand.
TGTCCCCAGGTTAAATATATATAACTGTGTGTGTGTCCAGGTTAAATATATATAACTGTGTGTGTCCAGGTTAAATATATATAACTGTGTGTGTCCCCAGGTTAAATATATATAACTGTGTGTGTCCCCAGGTTAAATATATATAACTGTGTGTGTCCCCAGGTTAAATATATATAACTGTGTGTGTCCAGGTTAAATATATATAACTGTGTGTGTGTCCAGGTTAAATATATATAACTGTGTGTGTCCAGGTTAAATATATATAACTGTGTGTGTGTCCAGGTTAAATATATATAACTGTGTGTGTCCCAGGTTAAATATATATAACTGTGTGTGTCCCCAGGTTAAATATATATAACTGTGTGTGTCCAGGTTAAATATATATAACTGTGTGTGTCCAGGTTAAATATATATAACTGTGTGTGTCCAGGTTAAATATATATAACTGTGTGTGTCCCCAGGTTAAATATATATAACTGTGTGTGTCCCCAGGTTAAATATATATAACTGTGTGTGTGTCCAGGTTAAATATATATAACTGTGTGTGTCCAGGTTAAATATATATAACTGTGTGTGTCCAGGTTAAATATATATAACTGTGTGTCCCCAGGTTAAATATATATAACTGTGTGTCCCCAGGTTAAATATATATAACTGTGTGTGTCCCCAGGTTAAATATATATAACTGTGTGTCCCCAGGTTAAATATATATAACTGTGTGTGTCCAGGTTAAATATATATAACTGTGTGTGTCCAGGTTAAATATATATAACTGTGTGTGTCCCCAGGTTAAATATATATAACTGTGTGTGTCCCCAGGTTAAATATATATAACTGTGTGTCCAGGTTAAATATATATAACTGTGTGTGTCCAGGTTAAATATATATAACTGTGTGTCCCCAGGTTAAATATATATAACTGTGTGTGTCCAGGTTAAATATATATAACTGTGTGTCCCCAGGTTAAATATATATAACTGTGTGTGTCCCCAGGTTAAATATATATAACTGTGTGTGTCCCCAGGTTAAATATATATAACTGTGTGTGTCCAGGTTAAATATATATAACTGTGTGTCCCCAGGTTAAATATATATAACTGTGTGTGTCCCCAGGTTAAATATATATAACTGTGTGTGTCCCCAGGTTAAATATATATAACTGTGTGTGTCCAGGTTAAATATATATAACTGTGTGTGTCCAGGTTAAATATATATAACTGTGTGTGTCCCCAGGTTAAATATATATAACTGTGTGTGTCCAGGTTAAATATATATAACTGTGTGTGTCCAGGTTAAATATATATAACTGTGTGTGTGCCCAGGTTAAATATATATAACTGTGTGTGTCCAGGTTAAATATATATAACTGTGTGTCCCCAGGTTAAATATATATAACTGTGTGTGTCCCCAGGTTAAATATATATAACTGTGTGTGTCCAGGTTAAATATATATAACTGTGTGTGTCCAGGTTAAATATATATAACTGTGTGTGTCCCCAGGTTAAATATATATAACTGTGTGTGTCCAGGTTAAATATATATAACTGTGTGTGTCCCCTGGTTAAATATATATAACTGTGTGTCCCCAGGTTCCGTGGTGTCCAGACGGGGACAGACAGCCGGGTGGCAGAGCTTCTGAACCAGGTGAAGCTGAAGAGCTTTGAGACAGAGCGCTCTCAGATGGTACAAGAGGAGACCGCCAGGAACCTGGGACAGTGTCAGATGGAGACAGAGAAACACCAGAAGAAGCTAGAGGTGGGAGTCCCAAATGGTGCCCTTTTCACTATATAGTGCACTACTTTAGACCAGGAACCTATAGAACCCTATTCCCTATATAGTGCACTACTTTAGACCAGGGCCCTATAGTACCCTATTCCCTATATAGTACACTACATTAGACCAGGTCCCTATAGAACCCTATTCCCTATATAGTGCACTACTTTAGACCAGGGCCCTATAGAACCCTATTCCCTATATATAGTGCACTACTTTAGACCAGAGCCCTATAGAACCCTGTTCCCTATATATAGTGCACTACTTTAGACCAGGACCCTATAGAACCCTATTCCCTATATATAGTGCACTACTTTAGACCAGAGCCCTATAGAACCCTATTCCCTATATATAGTGCACTACTTTAGACCAGGACCCTATAGAACCCTATTCCCTATATATAGTGCACTACTTTAGACCAGGGCCCTATATAACCCTATTCCCTATATAGTGCACTACTTTAGACCAGGGCCCTATAGAACCCTATTCCCTATATATAGTGCACTACTTTAGACCAGAGCCCTATAGAACCCTATTCCCTATATATAGTGCACTACTTTAGACCAGAGCCCTATAGCACCCTATTCCCTATTATAGTGCACTACTTTCGACCAGGGCCCTATAGAACCCTATTCCCTATATATAGTACACTACTTTAGACCAGGGCCCTATAGAACCCTATTCCCTATATATAGTGCACTACTTTAGACCAGGTCCCTATAGAACCCTATTCCCTATATATAGTGCACTACTTTAGACCAGGTCCCTATAGAACCCTATTCCCTATATATAGTGCACTACTTTAGACCAGGTCCCTATAGAACCCTATTCCCTATATATAGTGCACTACTTTAGACCAGTACCCCAGAGGAGGAGGAACCAGAAAACCTAAGCATTTTGGTTGTTAGAACGTCCTAGTAGGGCAGCCCATTAGCTCTGGTCCAGGGTGTTACATACAGCATGTAGCTCTGGTCCAGGGTGTTACATACAGCCTGTAGCTCTGGTCCAGGGTGTTACATACAGCCCATTAGCTCTGGTCCAGGGTGTTACATACAGCCTGTAGCTCTGGTCCAGGGTGTTACATACAGCCCCTTAGCTCTGGTCCAGGGTGTTACATACAGCCCCTAGATCTGGTCCAGGGTGTTACATACAGCCCCTTAGCTCCTGTCCAGGGTGTTACATACAGCCCTTAGCTCCTGTCCAGGGTGTTACATACAGTCCATAGCTCTGGTCCAGGGTGTTACATACAGCCCCTTAGCTCATGTCCAGGGTGTTACATACAGCCCGTAGCTCCTGTCCAGGGTGTTACATACAGCCCCTTAGCTCCTGTCCAGGGTGCTACATACAGCCCCTTAGCTCTGGTCCAGGGTGTTACATACAACCCCTAGATCTGGTCCAGGGTGTTACATACAGCCCCTTAGCTCCTGTCCAGGGTGTTACATACAGCCCTTAGCTCCTGTCCATGGTGTTACATACAACCCCTAGATCTGGTCCAGGGTGTTACATACAGCCCCTTAGCTCCTGTCCAGGGTGTTACATACAGCCCCTTAGCTCCTGTCCAGGATGTTACATACAGCTCTTAGCTCCTGTCCAGGGTGTTACATACAGCCCCTTAGCTCCTGTCCAGGGTGTTACATACAGCCCATAGCTCCTGTCCAGGGTGTTACATACAGCCCCATAGCTCCTGTCCAGGGTGTTACATACAGCCCTTAGCTCCTGTCCAGGGTGTTACATACAGCTCTTAGCTCCTGTCCAGGATGTTACATACAGCCCTTAGCTCCTGTCCAGGGTGTTACATACAGCTCTTAGCTCCTGTCCAGGGTGTTACATACAGCCCTTAGCTCCTGTCCAGGGTGTTACATACAGCCCTTAGCTCCTGTCCAGGGTGTTACATACAGCCCTTAGCTCCTGTCCAGGGTGTTACATACAGCCCTTAGCTCCTGTCCAGGGTGTTACATACAGCCCTTAGCTCCTGTCCAGGGTGTTACATACAGCCCTTAGCTCCTGTCCAGGGTGTTACATACAGCTCTTAGCTCCTGTCCAGGGTGTTACATACAGCCCTTAGCTCCTGTCCAGGGTGTTACATACAGCCCTTAGCTCCTGTCCAGGGTGTTACATACAGCCCTTAGCTCCTGTCCAGGATGTTACATACAGCCCTTAGCTCCTGTCCATGGTGTTACATACAGCCCTTAGCTCCTGTCCAGGGTGTTACATACAGCCCTTAGCTCCTGTCCAGGGTGTTACATACAGCTCTTAGCTCCTGTCCAGGGTGTTACATACAGCTCTTAGCTCCTGTCCAGGGTGTTACATTTACATTTAAGTCATTTAGCAGACGCTCTTATCCAGAGCGACTTACAAATTGGTACATACACCTTATGACATCCAGTGGAACAGCCACTTGCATCTAAATATTTTTTTTTTGGGGGGGAAGGATTACTTACCCTTACTTACCCTATCCTAGGTATTCCTTGAAGAGGTGGGGTTTCAGGTGTCTCCGGAAGGTGGTGATTGACTCCGCTGTCCTGGCGTCGTGAGGGAGTTTGTTCCACCATTGGGGGCCAGAGCAGCGAACAGTTTTGACTGGGCTGAGCGGGAACTGTACTTCCTCAGTGGTAGGGAGGCGAGCAGGCCAGAGGTGGATGAACGCAGTGCCCTTGTTTGGGTGTAGGGCCTGATCAGAGCCTGGAGGTACTGAGGTGCCGTTCCCCTCACAGCTCCGTAGGCAAGCACCATGGTCTTGTAGCGGATGCGAGCTTCAACTGGAAGCCAGTGGAGAGAGCGGAGGAGCGGGGTGACGTGAGAGAACTTGGGAAGGTTGAACACCAGACGGGCTGCGGCATTCTGGATGAGTTGTAGGGGTTTAATGGCACAGGCAGGAGGAGCTGTTACATACAGCTCTTAGCTCCTGTCCAGGGTGTTACATACAGCTCTTAGCTCCTGTCCAGGGTGTTACATACAGCCCCTTAGCTCCGGTCCAGGGTGTTACATATAGCCCTTAGCTCCTGTCCAGGGTGTTACATACAGCCCTTAGCTCCTGTCCAGGGTGTTACATACAGCTCTTAGCTCCTGTCCAGGGTGTTACATACAGCTCTTAGCTCCTGTCCAGGGTGTTACATATAGCCCTTAGCTCCTGTCCAGGGTGTTACATACAGCCCTTAGCTCCTGTCCAGGGTGTTACATACAGCCCTTAGCTCCTGTCCAGGGTGTTACATACAGCCCTTAGCTCCTGTCCAGGGTGTTACATACAGCCCTTAGCTCCTGTCCAGGGTGTTACATACAGCCCTTAGCTCCTGTCCAGGGTGTTACATACAACCCCTAGATCTGGTCCAGGGTGTTACATACAGCCCCTTAGCTCCTGTCCAGGGTGTTACATACAGCCCTTAGCTCCTGTCCAGGGTGTTACATACAGCCCTTAGCTCCTGTCCAGGGTGTTACATACAGCTCTTAGCTCCTGTCCAGGGTGTTACATACGGCTTGCTGAGCCCTGGCCCACAGCTAACTGCCCCTGGTCTTCCATCAGGTCATGACCAAGGAGTTGTACAGGCTTCAGGCGTCCTCGGAGAAGCAGATAACGGAACTCCAGGCCCAGAATGCTGAGCAGCAGGCCAGACTACAGACCTACGAGAAACTGGAGCAGGAGCTGGACGACGTCACCATGCAGGCTGCTGAAAGTAATGTTCTCACGACGTTAGGATAGTCATGTTCTCACGACGTTAGGATAGTCATGTTGGCACGACGTTAGGATAGTCATGTTCTCACGACGTTAGGAGAGTCATGTTGGCACGACGTTAGGATAGTCATGTTCTCACGACGTTAGGATAGTCATGTTGGCACGACGTTAGGATAGTCATGTTGGCACGACGTTAGGGTAGTCATGTTCTCACGACGTTAGGATAGTCATGTTCTCACGACGTTAGGATAGTCATGTTCTCACGACGTTAGGATAGTCATGTTGGCACGACGTTAGGGTCATGTTCTCACGACGTTAGGATAGTCATGTTGGCACGACGTTAGGATAGTCATGTTCTCACGACGTTAGGATAGTCATGTTCTCACGACGTTAGGATAGTCATGTTGGCACGACGTTAGGGTCATGTTCTCACGACGTTAGGATAGTCATGTTGGCACGACGTTAGAGTCATGTTCTCACGACGTTAGGATAGTCATGTTGGCACGACGTTAGAGTCATGTTCTCACGACGTTAGGATAGTCATGTTGGCACGACGTTAGAGTCATGTTCTCACGACGTTAGGATAGTCATGTTCTCACGACGTTAGGATAGTCATGTTGGCACGACGTTAGGATAGTCATGTTCTCACGACGTTAGGATAGTCATGTTCTCACGACGTTAGGATAGTCATGTTCTCACGACGTTAGGATAGTCATGTTGGCACGACGTTAGGATAGTCATGTTCTCACGACGTTAGGATAGTCATGTTGGCACGACGTTAGGGTCATGTTCTCACGACGTTAGGATAGTCATGTTCTCACGGCGTTAGGATAGTCATGTTGGCACGACGTTAGGATAGTCATGTTGGCACGACGTTAGGATAGTCATGTTCTCACGACGTTAGGATAGTCATGTTGGCACGACGTTAGGATAGTCATGTTCTCACGACGTTAGGATAGTCATGTTGGCACGACGTTAGGATAGTCATGTTGGCACGACGTTAGGATAGTCATGTTGGCACGACGTTAGGATAGTCATGTTGGCACGACGTTAGAGTCATGTTGGCACGACGTTAGAGTCATGTTGGCACGACGTTAGAGTCATGTTGGCACGACGTTAGGATAGTCATGTTGGCACGACGTTAGAATCATGTTGGCACGACGTTAGAGTCATGTTCTCACGACGTTAGGATAGTCATGTTGGCACGACGTTAGAATCATGTTGGCACGACGTTAGAGTCATGTTCTCACGACGTTAGGATAGTCATGTTCTCACGACGTTAGGATAGTCATGTTCTCACGACGTTAGGATAGTCATGTTGGCACGACGTTAGGATAGTCATGTTCTCACGACGTTAGGATAGTCATGTTGGCACGACGTTAGAGTCATGTTGGCACGACGTTAGAGTCATGTTGGCACGACGTTAGAGTCATGTTGGCACGACGTTAGAGTCATGTTCTCACGACGTTAGGATAGTCATGTTGGCACGACGTTAGGATAGTCATGTTGGCACGACGTTAGAGTCATGTTCTCACGACGTTAGAGTCATGTTCTCACGACGTTAGGATAGTCATGTTCTCACGACGTTAGAATCATGTTGGCACGACGTTAGAGTCATGTTGGCACGACGTTAGAGTCATGTTGGCACGACGTTAGAGTCATGTTCTCACGACGTTAGAGTCATGTTCTCACGACGTTAGGATAGTCATGTTGGCACGACGTTAGAGTCATGTTCTCACGACGTTAGAGTCATGTTGGCACGACGTTAGAGTCATGTTGGCATGACGTTAGAGTCATGTTGGCACGACGTTAGAGTCATGTTGGCACGACGTTAGAGTCATGTTGGCACGACGTTAGGATAGTCATGTTGGCACGACGTTAGAGTCATGTTGGCACGACGTTAGGATAGTCATGTTGGCACGACGTTAGAGTCATGTTGGCACGACGTTAGGATAGTCATGTTGGCACGACGTTAGAATCATGTTGGCACGACGTTAGAGTCATGTTCTCACGACGTTAGGATAGTCATGTTGGCACGACTTTAGAGTCATGTTGGCACGACGTTAGAGTCATGTTGGCACGACGTTAGAGTCATGTTGGCACGACGTTAGAGTCATGTTGGCACGACGTTAGAGTCATGTTGGCACGACGTTAGAGTCATGTTGGCACGACGTTAGAGTCATGTTGGCACGACGTTAGAGTCATGTTGGCACGACGTTAGAGTCATGTTGGCACGACGTTAGAGTCATGTTGGCACGACGTTAGAGTCATGTTGGCACGACGTTAGAGTCATGTTGGCACGACGTTAGAGTCATGTTGGCACGACGTTAGAGTCATGTTCTCACGACGTTAGAGTCATGTTGGCACGACGTTAGAGTCATGTTGGCACGACGTTAGAGTCATGTTGGCACGACGTTAGAGTCATGTTGGCACGACGTTAGAGTCATGTTGGCACGACGTTAGAGTCATGTTGGCACGACGTTAGAGTCATGTTGGCACGACGTTAGAGTCATGTTGGCACGACGTTAGAGTCATGTTGGCACGACGTTAGAGTCATGTTGGCACGACGTTAGAGTCATGTTGGCACGACGTTAGAGTCATGTTGGCACGACGTTAGAGTCATGTTGGCACGACGTTAGGATAATACTAGTAGCAGTGATTGACACTACTAGTTATCTGACTATAGAATATGCTGCACAACCAGCAGAGTGATACACACACACACACACACACACACACACACACACACACTGCTCTGATGCAATATGTTCCGTTATGAAATGTAACCATTATTTCCGTTGGTCGTTGTCTCTCTGGTCAGTTGATAATGAGGAGGAAGCAGAGAGAGTTCTGTTCTCCTACGGTTACGGTGCCAACGTTCCTACAACCGCCAAGAGACGACTCAGGCAGAGGTGAGATCTGATCTGACGGGTCCCTAACGGCCTCTTATTCACTATGGGCCCTGGTCTAAAGTAGTGCACTATATAGGGTTCTATAGGGCCCTGGTCTAAAGTAGTGCACTATATAGGGTTCTATAGGGCCCTGGTCTAAAGTTGTGCACTATATAGAGTTATATAGGGCCCTGGTCTAAAGTAGTGCACTATATAGGGAATAGGGTTCTATAGAGCCCTGGTCTAAAGTAGTGCACTATATAGGGTTCTATAGTGCTATGGTCTAAAGTAGTGCACTATATAGGGTTCTATAGGGCCCTGGTCTAAAGTATTTAACTTAGTGCACTATATAGGGTTCTATAGGGCCCTGGTCTAAAGTAGTGCACTATATAGGGAATAGGGTTCTATAGGGCCCTGGTCTAAAGTAGTGCACTATATAGGGTTCTATAGGGCCCTGGTCTAAAGTAGTGTACTATATAGGGTTCTATAGGGCCCTGGTCTAAAGTAGTGTACTATATAGGGTTCTATAGGGTCCTGGTCTAAAGTAGTGCACTATATAGGGTTCTACAGGGCCCTGGTCTAAAGTAGTGTACTATATAGGGTTCTATAGGGTCCTGCTCTAAAGTAGTGCACTATATAGGTAATAGGGTGCAATTTGTGATACATGATTATTGTTTGGTTTTATGTTTGAGAGTTTATTTAATGTGTGTTGCAGTGTCCATCTGGCCCGTAGACTGTTGCAGCTGGAGAAACAGAACACACTGCTGAGGAGAGATCTGGAGAGACGCAACACACACACAGGACAGATCTCTGAGGAGGTAACACAGGACAGATCTCTGAGGAGGTATCACACACAGGACAGATCTCTGAGGAGGTAACACAGGACAGATCTCTGAGGAGGTAACTCACACAGGACAGATCTCTAGGAGGTATCACACACAGGACAGATCTCTGAGGAGGTAACACACACAGGACAGATCTCTGAGGAGGTATCACACACAGGACAGATCTCTGCGGAGGTATCACACACAGGACAGATCTCTGAGGAGGTATCACACACAGGACAGATCTCTGAGGAGGTAACACAGGACAGATCTCTGAGGAGGTAACACACACAGGACAGATCTCTGAGGAGGTATCACACACAGGACAGATCTCTGAGGAGGTAACACACACAGGACAGATCTCTGAGGAGGTAACACACACAGGACAGATCTCTGAGGAGGTATCACACACAGGACAGATCTCTGAGGAGGTAACACACACAGGACAGATCTCTGAGGAGGTAACACAGGACAGATCTCTGAGGAGGTAACACACACAGGACAGATCTCTGAGGAGGTAACACAGGACAGATCTCTGAGGAGGTAACACACACAGGACAGATCTCTGAGGAGGTAACACACACAGGACAGATCTCTGAGGAGGTAACACACACAGGACAGATCTCTGAGGAGGTATCACACACAGGACAGATCTCTGAGGAGGTAACACACACAGGACAGATCTCTGAGGAGGTAACACACACAGGACAGATCTCTGAGGAGGTAACACAGGACAGATCTCTGAGGAGGTATCACACACAGGACAGATCTCTGAGGAGGTAACACACACAGGACAGATCTCTGAGGAGGTATCACACACAGGACAGATCTCTGAGGAGGTAACACACACAGGACAGATCTCTGAGGAGGTATCACACACAGGACAGATCTCTGAGGAGGTATCACACACAGGACAGATCTCTGAGGAGGTAACACACACAGGACAGATCTCTGAGGAGGTAACACAGGACAGATCTCTGAGGAGGTAACACAGGACAGATCTCTGAGGAGGTATCACACAGGACAGATCTCTGAGGAGGTAACACAGGACAGATCTCTGAGGAGGTAACACACACAGGACAGATCTCTGCGGAGGTATCACACACAGGACAGATCTCTGAGGAGGTAACACACACAGGACAGATCTCTGAGGAGGTATCACACACAGGACAGATCTCTGAGGAGGTATCACACACAGGACAGATCTCTGAGGAGGTATCACACACAGGACAGATCTCTGAGGAGGTATCACACACAGGACAGATCTCTGAGGAGGTATCACACACAGGACAGATCTCTGAGGAGGTATCACACACAGGACAGATCTCTGAGGAGGTAACACACACAGGACAGATCTCTGAGGAGGTAACACACACAGGACAGATCTCTGAGGAGGTATCACAGGACAGATCTCTGAGGAGGTATCACAGGACAGATCTCTGAGGAGGTAACACACACAGGACAGATCTCTGAGGAGGTAACACAGGACAGATCTCTGAGGAGGTAACACACACAGGACAGATCTCTGAGGAGGTAACACAGGACAGATCTCTGAGGAGGTATCACAGGACAGATCTCTGAGGAGGTAAACACACAGGACAGATCTCTGAGGAGGTAACTCACACAGGACAGATCTCTGAGGAGGTAACACACACAGGACAGATCTCTGAGGAGGTATCACACACAGGACAGATCTCTGAGGAGGTATCACACACAGGACAGATCTCTGAGGAGGTAACACACACAGGACAGATCTCTGAGGAGGTAACACACACAGGACAGATCTCTGAGGAGGTAACACACACAGGACAGATCTCTGAGGAGGTAACACACACAGGACAGATCTCTGAGGAGGTAACACACACAGGACAGATCTCTGAGGAGGTAACACACACAGGACAGATCTCTGAGGAGGTATCACACAGGACAGATCTCTGCGGAGGTATCACACACAGGACAGATCTCTGAGGAGGTATCACACAGGACAGATATCTGAGGAGGTAACACACACAGGACAGATCTCTGAGGAGGTAACACAGGACAGATCTCTGAGGAGGTAAACACACACAGGACAGATCTCTGAGGAGGTAACACACACAGGACAGATATCTGAGGAGGTAACACACACAGGACAGATCTCTGAGGAGGTAACACACACAGGACAGATCTCTGAGGAGGTAACACACACAGGACAGATCTCTGAGGAGGTAACACACACAGGACAGATCTCTGAGGAGGTATCACACACAGGACAGATCTCTGAGGAGGTATCACACAGGACAGATCTCTGAGGAGGTAACACACACAGGACAGATCTCTGAGGAGGTAACACACACAGGACAGATCTCTGAGGAGGTAACACACACAGGACAGATCTCTGAGGAGGTATCACACACAGGACAGATCTCTGAGGAGGTAACACACACAGGACAGATCTCTGAGGAGGTATCACAGGACAGATCTCTGAGGAGGTATCACAGGACAGATCTCTGAGGAGGTAACACACACAGGACAGATCTCTGAGGAGGTAACACAGGACAGATCTCTGAGGAGGTAACACACACAGGACAGATCTCTGAGGAGGTAACACAGGACAGATCTCTGAGGAGGTATCACAGGACAGATCTCTGAGGAGGTAACACACACAGGACAGATCTCTGAGGAGGTATCACACAGGACATATCTCTGAGGAGGTAACACACACAGGACAGATCTCTGAGGAGGTATCACACACAGGACAGATCTCTGAGGAGGTATCACACACAGGACAGATCTCTGCGGAGGTATCACACACAGGACAGATCTCTGAGGAGGTATCACACAGGACAGATCTCTGAGGAGGTATCACACACAGGACAGATCTCTGAGGAGGTAACACACACAGGACAGATCTCTGAGGAGGTATCACACACAGGACAGATCTCTGAGGAGGTAACACACACAGGACAGATCTCTGAGGAGGTAACACAGGACAGATCTCTGAGGAGGTATCACACACAGGAGAGATCTCTGAGGAGGTAACACAGGACAGATCTCTGAGGAGGTAACACAGGACAGATCTCTGAGGAGGTAACACACACAGGACAGATCTCTGAGGAGGTAACACACACATGACAGATCTCTGAGGATGTAACACAGGACAGATCTCTGAGGAGGTATCACACAGGACAGATCTCTGAGGAGGTAACACAGGACAGATCTCTGAGGAGGTAACACACACAGGACAGATCTCTGAGGAGGTAACACACACAGGACAGATCTCTGAGGAGGTAACACACACAGGACAGATCTCTGAGGAGGTAACACACACAGGACAGATCTCTGAGGAGGTAACACACACAGGACAGATCTCTGAGGAGGTAACACACAGGACAGATCTCTGAGGAGGTAACACACAGGACAGATATCTGAGGAGGTATCACACAGGACAGATCTCTGAGGAGGTATCACACACAGGACAGATCTCTGAGGAGGTATCACACACAGGACAGATCTCTGAGGAGGTATCACAGGACAGATCTCTGAGGAGGTAACACACACAGGACAGATCTCTGAGGAGGTCACACAGGACAGATCTCTGAGGAGGTAACACAGGACAGATCTCTGAGGAGGTAACACACACAGGACAGATCTCTGAGGAGGTAACACACACAGGACAGATCTCTGAGGAGGTACACACACAGGACAGACCCACAGTGTAGTAGTAGTATAGACTCCTAACCCACAGTGTAGTAATATAATAATATAATAATATATGCCATTTAGCTGACGCTTTTATCCAAAGACTTACAGTCATGTGTGCATACATTCTACGTATGGGTGGTCCCGGGAATCGAACCCACTACCCTGGCGTTACAAGCGCCATGCTCTACCAACTGAGCTACAGAAGGACCATAGTAGTAGTAGTTAGACTCCTAACCCACAGTGTAGTAGTAGTATAGACTCCTAACCCACACTGTCCTCACCACACCTTCCTTCCTGTCTCAGTGTAGTAGTATAGACTCCTAACCCACAGTGTAGTAGTATAGACTCTAACCCACAGTGTAGTTGTAGTATAGACTCCTAACCCACAAAGTATAGTAGTAGTATAGACTCCTAACCCACAGTGTAGTAGTATAGACTCCTAACCCACAGTGTAGTAGTAGTATAGACTCCTAACCCACAGTGTAGTAGTAGTAGTATAGACTCCTAACCCACAGTGTAGTAGTAGTATAGACTCCTAACCCACAGTGTAGTAGTAGTATAGACTCCTAACCCACAGTGTAGTAGTATAGACTCCTAAACCACGGTGTAGTGGTAGTATAGACTCCTAACCCACAGTGTAGTAGTATAGACTCCTAACCCACAGTGTAGTAGTAGTATAGACTCCTAACCCACACAGTGTAGTAGTAGTATAGACTCCTAACCCAC